>NC_133658.1:779575720-779716774 GCF_037893015.1 Macrotis lagotis
ATTGCAGCTGAAGCCTCTTCCCAGAACAAACACAATGACAGACTACTTCTGCCCCACAGGTATGTGAGCTGACTGTGAGAGGGATGGCCTTGTTCCAGGGTGGAGCCCACCCTTGATTGAAGACAAAAGTATTTAATAGCTTCCATCACCACCCCCCAGGTTAAGGGAGAAGGCCTCAATCAAGGTCACAGACACTACAGAGAAAGCAACCAGCACCTCCTACTGGCCAGCTGGAGAAATTGCACTAAGTTAGCAAATTCTTTAGCACCCCCATTGGCAAGATAGAGATATTACACTCAGTGAGTAAAGCCTCTAGGGATCCCAACACCATACCTCTGTGAACCAGCCCCTCCCAACTCAAGGTCTTAGCAAAATGAAGAAAGGTCAGCGGAAAGGTGGGTCCATAGAACAATTCTTGGAAGGAAAAGACCCTAACTCCAAGAGATCTAGAACTTCTGAGGAGAATATGATCTGGTCTCCAGCACAGAAAGACTTCCTTAAAGAAATAAGGAAGGAATTTAAAAATCAATTGGAAAATTTGAGAGAGACAACACCTTGCAACAAGAAAACAAATCATTAGAAAATACAATGGGACAAATACAAAATGAGAATAATTCTCTCAGATTCTCAATTGGGCAAATGCAAAAAGAAAATAATTCTCTCAAAAACCTCAATTGGTCAAATGGAAATCTCTTTCAAAAACTGAAATGACCAATTGGAAAAGGAGTTGCAAAAGGCAAATGAAGAAATCTCCTCTCTAAAAAAAAAAAAAGAATGGAGAATGGAGTCTGCAGAAACAAATGACTTCATGAGACAGCAAGAGCCTGTTAAAGAAAATTTAAAAATAGAAAAAAATAGAAGAAAATATAAAATACCTCATCAGCTAAACCACTGACTTCGAGAATAGATTCAGGAGGGGCAACCTGAAAATAATTAGACTTCCTAAAAACATTGAAGAGAAAAAAAAAGTCTGAACTTAATATTACAGGATCTAGTGATGAAAAATTGCCCTTATATCATGGAACCAGAGGGCAAAGTAGTTATTGAAAGAATACATCAATCCATTCTTAGCCTTTTGGCTATGATCAAGTGAAAGAATGCATGGATCCCCTGCAGAAAGAGATCGTAAAATGAAAACACCAAGGAATGTTGTGACCAAATTCCAGAACTATCAGATAAAAGAGGAAATCCTGCAAGTAACCAGAAAAAAAACACAAATTTAAATACCAAGAAGTCACAGTAAGGATTATTCAGGACCTGGCTGCATCAACATTAGGGGATGGAAGGGCCTGGAATGAGATATTTCGAAGAGCAAGGGATCTTGGAATGAAGCCAAGAATTCACTATCCCACAAAGCTGAGAGTTCTTTTTCAGAAGAAAAGATGGACATTTAATGAAATGGAAGAATTCCATAAATTCCTGATGAAAATACCAGAGGTAAATAGAAAATTTGGACATCAAACAGAATGTTCAAGAGACACATGAAAAGGTTTAAAAAAAGGGGGGGGTAAAGAAAAAATACTGCTATCCAATAAGTTGAAACTGGTTATATGCCAGCATGGGGAAAAAGAAACTCTAACAGAAAGAATATACTTAGCCAAAAGTGATGGAAACTCATGACTTATCTATGAGACTGCTATCCAAAGGGATGAAACTGGCTAGAATCCTACTTGGGAGAAAGACTCTAATAATTCTCAAGAATTGTAACTCTGTTAGATAGAATGTATTTTGCTAAAAGTTATGGATACTCAGAATTTTCTATGACTCAGGTAGAATGATTTAAAAGCACTTTCTTCTTAAAAAGAGGGACAGGAAGGATACAGGAGGAGGGAGGAGACTGAATGGGGTAAATCTTGTTACACTAAGAAGTACAAAATACGTATGGTAATAGAGGGGAAGAAGGGAGGAGATGAGAAACACATGAATCTCCTCATCCGACTTGGCTTAAAGTTAACTTAACACACATACTCGGTTAACTTAAAAAAAAAATCTTACCTTTCAAGTATTAAAAGGGGAAAAGGGGAGGGGGGGACAGAGAATGGGAGGGGGAGAAAAAGGGGAACTAACAAATGTAAGGGAAGGGAAAAGGGAAAAAAGGAAAGGGGGAAAGAAAGAGGAGGGATGGATATAGGAGGGCAAATACACTGAAGGGGTTGGTATTCAGAAACAAAATATTAGGGAATATGGATTGGGGGAAGGGGGAAAATACAACCAGAGGGAAGATAGCATGGAGGGCAATAAAGAATTAGTAACTATGACTTTGAATGTGAATGGAATGAACTCTCCCTTAAAACATAAGCAAATATCAGAGTGGATAAAAAACCAGAATCTTATAATATGCTGCTTACAAGAAACTCATTTGAAGCAGAGAGATACATATAGAGTAAAGGTAAAAGGTTGGAGCAAAATATATTTTGCTTCAGCTGAAGTGAAAAAAGCTGGGATAGCAAGCCTTATCTCAGACAAAGCAGCTGCAAAAATAGATAATGTTAAAAGAGATAAGGAAGGAAACTATACCCTCCCAATATCCTCCTAATAGAGGCATTCAATAAAGTTATTTCAATACTGAATATGTGTGTGTGTGTGTGTGTGTGTGTGTGTGTGTGTGTGTGTGTGTGTGTGTGTGTGTGTACCCAATGGGATAGCATCCAAATTCTTAGAGGAGAAGCTGAAAGAACTACAGGAAGGCATAGAGAGCAAAACTCTACTAGTGGGAGACCTCAACCTCCCATGGCCAGATCTACATAAATTGAATCATAAAATAAACAAGAAAGAAGTTAAGGAGGTAAATAGATTGTTAGAAAAACTAGATATGGTAGACTTATGGAGGAAATGGGGATAGAAAGGAATATACCTTTTTGTCTGCAGTACATGGCACTTATACAAAAATGACTGAGTACTTGGGCATTAAAACATAATGATCAACTGCAGAAAGGCAGAAATAGTGAATACATCTTTCTCAGATCACAATGCAATAAAAGTCATATGCAATATTTGGCCAGGGAGATATAGACTCAGAACGAATTGGAAACTGAATAACATTTTAAAGAATGAGTGGATCAAAAACCAAATTATAGAAAGAATTAATTATTTCATCCTAGATAATGACAATAATGACAAAACATACCAAAACCTATGGGATTCACTCAAAGTGGCTGTCAGGGGATATATTATATCTATAAATGCTTACATGAATAAATTAGAGAAAGAGGAAATCAATCAACTAAATATACAACTAAAAAAATTAGAGAAAGAACAAATTAAAAATCCCCAATTAAATACCAAATTGTAAATTTAAAAAAATTAAAGGAGAAATTAATAAAATTGAAAGCAAGTAATAACTAAAACCAAGAGTTGACTTTATGAAAAATCCAATAAAATTGATAAATCTCTGGACAATTTGATAAAAAAAGAAGAAAACCAAATTGCTATATCATAAATGAATAAGGTGAATTCACCACCAATGAGGAGGAAATTAAAGTAATAATTCAAAATTATTTTGTCCAACTCTATGCCAATAAATTTGATAATCTAAGTGAAATGGATAAATATTTGCAAAAATATAAGTTACCCAAGTTAAATGAAGAGGAGATTAAATACCTAAACAACACTATCTCATAAAAAGAAATTCAACAAGCCATCATTGACCTTCTGAAGAAAAAATCTCCAGGACCTGATGGATTCACAAGTGAAGTCTACCAAACATTCAAGGAATAATTGGTTCCAATTCTATATAAACTCTTTGGAAAAATAGGGGAAGATAGAACTCTGCCTAATTCTTTCTATAAAACGAATATGATGCTGATGCCTAAACCAGGAAGAGTTAAAACAGAGATAGAAAGTTATAGACCTATCTCCCTGATGAATATAGAGGCAAAAATCTTAAATAATTTTTTAACAAAATGATTACAAGTTAACACTGGGATAATACATTTTGACCAAGAAGGATTCATCCCAGGAATGAAGGTTTCATTCAATATTAGGAAAACTGCTAGTATAATCAATTATATCAACAACAAACCTATCAGAAATTATATGATTATATCAGTAGATGCTGAAAAAGCTTTTGACAAAATACAGCACCCATGCCTATTAAAAACACTAGAAAGTGTAGGAATAAATGGACTGTTCCTTAGAATAATTAGCAGTATCTATCTGAAACCATCAACAATCATTATGTTCAATAGGGGGAGGCTAGAGGCATTCCCAATAAAATCAGGGGTGAAACAATGATGCTCATTATCCCCACTACTATTCAATATCATATAAGAAATGTTACCTTCAGCAATTAGAGAAGAAAAAGAAATTGAAGGAATTAGAATTGGGAAGGAAGAGACAAAACTCTCACTCTTTGCAGATGACATGATGATGTACATAGAGAATCCCAAGAAATCATCCAAAAAACAACTGGAAACAATTAGCAATTTTTGCAAAGTTGCAGCATATAAAATAAATCCTCATAAATCCTCAACTTTTCTCTATATGACTAGCAATATATAGCAGGAAGAGCTAGAAAGAGAAATCCCATTCCAAGTAACCTCAGACAATATAAAAAACCTGGGAGTCTATTTGCCAAGGCAGACTCAGAAACTTTTTGAAAACAATTATAAAACAATTCTCACACAAATTACATCAGATTTAAATACATTTTTGGCAATATTGGGCAATATAATATTGGGCAAATATCAACTGCTCATGGATAGGTAGAGCTAATATAAAAAAATGACAGTTCTACCAAAATAATCTACCTGTTTAGTGCCCTGCCAATCAAAATTCCAAAAAAATACTTTAATGAGTCAGAAAAAGTTGTAAGTAAATTCATATGGAGAAACAAAAAGTCTAGAATTTCCAGGAAATTAGGAAAAAAGTTCAAAAGAAGGGGGCTTAGCCCTACTTTATCTAAAATTATATTATAAAGTACCAGTCATCAAAACTGTCTGATATTGGCTAAGATATGGAGTTGTGGACCAGTGGAATAGACTAGGTGCAATACCAAGAAATGATTATAGTAATCTGCTGTTTGATAAACCCAAAGAGTCCAGCCATTGGGATAAAAACTCCCTCTTTGATAAAAACTGCTGGGAAAATTGTAAGTTAGTATGGAATAAACTTATAATTTAAAGAACACCTCTCACCCTATACCAAGATAAGATCCAAATGGATACAGGATTTAGACATAAAAAAACAATACTTTAAGCAAATTAGAAGATCAAGGACTAGTTTACCAGTCAAATCTATGGAAAGTGAAGCAGTTTATGACCAAGGAAGAGATGGAGAACATCACTGAAAATAAGCTAGATGATTTGATTACATTAAATTAAAAAGCTTTTGCACAGATCTTGTAACCAAGATCAAAAGAAACATAGTAAACTGCAAAACAATATTTACAACTAATGTTTCTGACAGAGGACTCATTTCTAAAATATTTAGAGAACTGAGTCATATATTTAAAAAAATAAACATTCCCCCATATCAAAGGATATGCAAAGGCAATTTACAGATGAGATGAAAGCAATTCATAGTCATATGATGAATTGCTCTAAATTATTACTTATTAGAAAAATGCAAATTAAAGCTTCTCTGATGTACAACCTCACACCTTTCAGACTGACCAATATGACCAGAAAGGATAATGATCATTGTTGGAAGGCCTGTGGGAAATCTGGGACACTATTACATTGTTGGTGGAGCTGTGAACTCATCCAAACTTTCTGGAGAGAAATTTGGAACTATGCCCAAAGGGCAACAAAAATGTGCATACCCTTTAATCCAGCAATACCACTACTTATACTCTGAAGAGATGGTGAAAAAGGGTAAAAATATCACTTGTACAAAAATATTCATAGCAGCTCTGTTTGTGGTGGCAAAGATTTGGAAATCAAGTAAATATCCTTCAATTGGGGAATGGCTTAGCAAACTGTGGTAAATGTATGTTATAGAACACTATTGTTCTATTAGAAACCAGGAGCGATGGGAATTCAGGGAAACCTGGAGGGATTTCCATGAACTGATGCTGAGTGAAATGATCAGAACCAGAAAAACATTGTACATCCTAACAGCAACATGGTGGCAATGATCAATCTTTTTTTTAAGGTTTTTTCAAGGCAAATGGGGTTAAGTGGTTTGCCCAAGGCCACACAGCTAGGTAATTATTAAGTGTCTGAGAACAGATTTGAACCCAGGTACTACGGACTCCAGGGCTGGTGCTTTATCCACTGCTAGCTGCCCTGGCAATGATCAATCTTGATGGACTCATTCATTCCATCAGTGCAACAATCAGGAACAATTTTGGGCTGTCTGCAATGGAGAATACCATCTTTATCCAGATAAAGAACCATGTAGTTTGAAAATTCCAAGGACTATCTCCTTAAATTTAGAAAAAAACTGATATCTTATTGTCTGATCTTGTTATTTCTTATACTTTATGTTTTTTCCTTAAGGATATGATTTCTCTCTCATCACACTCAATTTGCATCAATGTACACCATTGGTGTGGGGGGAGGGAAGTAAGATTAGGGGAAAAATTATAAGACTCAAAATAAAATCTTTAAAATTTTTTTTAAAAATTACTTTTTTACAAGTAATTTTACAAGTAATTTGGGAAATAATATAATAAATTTTCAAAAGAAGGAAAAAGAAAAAGTAGATTTCAATCCTGTCTCAGGATCATAAATATTTATAGAACAGTTAATCTAAAGTTTTAAGGGACCTCAAGGGGTGTCTAATCCAACTTTCTTATATTTTACTATTGATGAAACTGAAACCCAGAATGGTTTGCCCTACATCACACAGATAGTGTCAGAGATGTGATTCAAAGACAGTCATCCAACTCTTTTGATCTAGTGCTCTTTGCATCACAAGTCTCCACTTACTATGTGATCTTTGCCAAGTTACTTTCCTTCTAAAATCTTTTCTTCTTTGTAATATGAAAAACTTTTTACTAGATAACTTATGAAGTTTCTTAAAATTATAGATCAGTGATGCTATTATCTTGATTGGAAACAATAGGAAAGATGATTCTGGACTTCTGGTTACACTGTGCCTGATGTATCTGAGAGCTCTTCTGATAAGATAATACTAAAATACTTTCTTTTAGGAGATTTTAGGGGTTCCTACTAACTCTAGTAAATTCATTTTATAAATAGAAATTCTTTTCTGTGACTGTTTACTTTAGCTAAAACTACTAACTACAAAAAGGAATAGGAAAAATATTAATGGCACTGAAGGAATCATTTGTTGTTGAGTCGTTTCAGTTGTATTTGACTCTATGATTTGTTGGGGATTCTCTTGGCAAAGATACTAGAATAGCTTGCCATTTCCCTTCAAGCTCATTTTACAGAAGAAAAAACTGAGGCAAACAAGATTAAATTACATCCAGGGGCACACAGTGATCAAGTGTCTGAGGTTAGATTTGAAATCAGGAGGATAAGTCTTTATGATCCCAGGACCAGCATTCTATTCACTGCCCTTAACAAATATCATCCCCTTTCTTTTAAAAAGTATAGAAATAATATCCTTATTTACTGAGAGTTAGTCTGTATGTGGCCTAAAGTCAAAAGATGTGGGTATTTAGGCTAATCACCTCTTCCCAGAAACTATCTTTAGACTTCCCCTAGAAGTGAGATCTCTCTTCCAGACTGTCCTATAATTCTGTTGTCACATTTCCTGGATACTTCTTTGACCTCAACTTTCCTTTGTGTATTTATAAGGTGGAGAGAGGCAATGCTCAAGGGAGTTCCTTTAAAAGTTCAATTTAAAGGGTGTTGAAACCTTTGTTTGGAACATTTAATTAACTCCTTTTCCCAAAGACTATGGTAGTGCTCACAAGTATTTCATTAGGAGAACAAAATATCTCCAGATTACTTTTGAAAGAATAAGGCAACTTTCAAGATGTTTTAGCCTAATTGGCTTGACTATTTAAAAGGATAAACTTATCCGAGGAGTGACTTCTTTTTTTCAGTTCTATAATGTTGCATTGCCAAATTCTTCTACATTTTTGTAACTCCCCCCACCCGCCTACCTTCTTGGCTATAAAGAGAAGGCAAAAAGGTTACAAAAACAGGAGTCAATGATGACTGCTTTTTAGCAAGTGCACTTGACATAGAGCATGGGCTTGTGAGGTGACCTAAGTAGCTATTCTGTGAACTTCAAGTTCACAACTAATTTCTGATTTTATTTTTCTCCTTTTGATAGCTGAGCAGAAACTTAGTAATTGAGAATAAATCTTCTTAGCCCAAGGGATGACCATAGCATCCAAATAATGGTGAGAATTCCAACTAAAAGACAAAGCATAAGTATACTCTGTTTTCTCTTATGGTTCAAAAGAGGAGTTCATGAAGAAAATTACTAAATCCCAAATTTCTGGGCAGAGAGAGAGACAGAAATACAAATAGATAGAAAGAAAAACAGACACAGAGACAGAGACAGAGAAAGTACAGAAGGAAGCAAGAAGAAATAAATGAAGAAGAAAAAGAAAGAGGGAAAAGGAGATTAAAGAAATATAAATTTCCTAGAAAGCATAATCCTGTAATTTAGCTTTCTAATAGAGAACGTCAATGTTATAAATAGCACTACCATTACTGGATGTTGCTCCTAAAATAATCTTTCAATTGAAAGTTTTAGATCTGACTTTCTGGAGAGAAAAGGGAAGTTCTTAAGTATATTATCTCTTAAAGAAAAGAAGAGGATCACTCAGGTAACCCCTATAGTTATTTGAGCAGTAAAGGATTACAGTCGTTATATGGAAAACAGAGACCTTTACTATATATCTCATTATTATATTAGAAAAGAAGACATTTCATATCTACTATAAATAAGATTGTCTGCCCAAAAGAATCAAATTATTTTGTCATTTAGAAGGCTAAGAAAAAAATTTAGAGTTTATGAAAATGTTAAGAATTCAGCTTCATGACAATCCTGACATCAGTTACCTTCTGAGTGAAATTTTGATGTTTTGTGTATCTGTTCTTGGGCTCCCAAATGACTTTTGTACAATCTTCACATGAAGAACCTCTACATTTAGACTATCTTCATGCATGTATATATGCATATAATTCCAAAACAATGCCCTTTTGGCATAGGGCACAAGATTCAGGCAGGTTTGTTTGAGGTCAAGAGCAGGAGTCCCTGAGTCACAGGTCACATAGAGTAGTTTGGAACTATGAAATAGGCGAACAAGTGTGGGATTTATAATCAAAAGAGATATTCGTTGGAATTTAATCTGTGATGCTATTTTAGTAGTCAGTGAAAATCAATACAACCTAAAGGTATCTCAGTTACTTCATTTGTAAAATAAGGTTTAATATAACAGAGTTGTTTAGGAAGTAAGGAAAACCTGAGTCCAAATCCTGATTGTGACATTCATATCTGGATTATCACAGGCAAGTGACTTATCTGGAGATAATAATACTTCTAATGTTTACCTCATAGGGCTGTTGTGAGACTCGACCTTAAGATGATGGTAGAAACTATATATGAATGTCCACTGTTGTTGTTGTTGTTGTTATTATTATTTTAACCATGTTCAATTTTTACACTTACAAATAGATTTTATTACATTTTTCACTTTAATCACATCTCCTGTTCTATGTCTCCCTTTTCCCTTCCAGAGAGCTATCTCTTGCTTATAAAAAAAAAAGATTTAAGGGGAAAAAAGAAGAAAAATCAGTAAAATAGCAATACATTGGAAAAATTTGCCTCATATTATTTGCAAAGTTCTACACCTATGGATACTCTTTTTGAAAAGAATCTGACAGTGCTGAAATCTCATATCTCTTATGTTGAAACAGTCTTCTTTTCTGCCATTTCACAAAATTCAGTTTCAGTTGATTTGTAGTTTTACTAATTTGTACACTGTCGGTTGTCTTGACTCCTTTTCTCTATATGTATACATATATGCATTTATTTATTTATTTATTTTGGCAGATATTAATGCCACTGCAATGTCAATTTTGATTATTATTAATTCATATTCAGCATTTTACAAATATTATACAGATAAATAAAATAACTACTTTGTGTGGTTCACTAAAAGTATTGATATATAACCACATCTTTTGAGACTTTCAGTACAAATGTGGAGGAGATAAGATAGCAAAAATTATATGTACTCATTCCTGTTCCCACATTTTTAATCTTTTCTTCTATGAATCTATATATTTAAGTTTTCACTCTTGCTTGGGGATCATGAATATTAGGATGAAAATAACAATCAATAACAATGTTCTCAAATTTTAATAGACCAGTGTTACATCTGTGGTGAACAATAATTAAATTATAGTATTACTACATGTATTTGGCTGAGTTTTTCAATATATATTTGAATTTTGTATTTGTACTATGGGAATCTTTTATCCATGAAAAATTAGTGAAGTTTTAGCTGATGAGTTATACCATGTTAAGTATTTTGCATGTTTTCAGTTTGAAGTTAGTTATATATTGCACTATTTCTATCATTCCCTCATGCAATCTGTATTGAATACAAAAATACAGATTTCTAAAAGTTAACCTTCATGTCCTTTCTGAAAAAAAAGGCTCATTCCTAAATTACCATCACAAGTCTCTATTTTTCATTTATTCAACATTTCTTGGTTATTTAGTTATTAGCTAAATCCATGCTGAAGTCATTTATGGAAATTTTTCATTTATGTATATGGCTCTTAACCAAATAATAGACTTGGACAACAGATAAACTATTACAATTATTATATTCTACAAATCCAGAAATATGCTCTCACCCTTTACTCTTGCATTAGGGAGTGAGGATTGTTTGTTCCCAACATATTGCTGAACGATTTTAGCCCATATATCCTGTGCACTGAAAATATGTACCAATATATTCCTCCCTTTTCTTGGTAAAGTGTTAGACTTGCTAGAACTGCCTGAAGGTAATGAACCCTTTATTTTGTTTACATTTTATGGCTTTTAGTAGGACACAATCCAGATCTATTGTGATTCATTTCGCCACGCCCAAACTTTAAGTTAAGACTGGTATTGTCTAGTTGTTTAATGTTTTAACTGCCTTCTTCCCATTAAACTTTGACTTCAGAATACTAGTTAATTTCTTCATATGCACAAATATATACTCCTTCCTTAATAGATTAATGCCTAATGTTTCTTGCCTGGAAAAAACATGGTATTTATAAATATCATTTTCATTCAATAATTCAATTTAACCTCTGTTTTTAAAGTTAATCCTTTTTTCTTCCTTGGTCCAAATAAAAAAAAAAGATAGCAAATTCAAATGACATTTTTGTATTGTTGGAGGAAATAGTAAGTTGAAGTAATTGTTTAATGTGCTTCTCAATGAAACCATATAGGTAGATGCCACCCTTGGACATCAAGTAATAAATAAGATGTTTGAGTGTAAATCTCTTTTTAATCAATAAGTCATTCTTGGTTCTTTAGAGAAGTTATGAAAATAAACTAAAAGGCTAGGCATAAGCTTATGAGATTGGAATTATCTCCCTGAAAGATGCAATATTTCAAAACAATTATTCTTAACATTAATGTTTTGGTGGCAGCTCTAGTTAGAAAACAGTCATAGAAATCAAATACACTATTTTTTTATTATACTTGAGTTTAATGCATACATATTATATAACAAAACCATAAGTGTGAAACTGACTCAAAAGCTTTTCATTACTTAATAGACCTGGTATAAATGTTATAGCATTTAGGGGTGGCATATTTTCTAATTATAAATTCAATACTGAATTGTTATAATTTATGCCTCTGGGGATTTTTGATAGACCTCTTTTGCTCCTTAGCCAACATATCATTCCTAGATTTTATATTTTTGCTAAGTTTTATATAAAATACATATACACATAATTGACTTAAATTCAAAATAATTATTGCTTTTTCTTTCCTTGGTAATAAATATACAGCATCTTCTATTAAGAAAGATGAAATCTGGTATTCAAAGAGAAAAAGCTGATAAGGTGCTTTGTTAGTAATCCATAGGAAGCATTTCAGTCAATGTATTTGGATCTTGTTTTTTTGTACTCACTGAGGAAATATTGATTTCCAGTAACTTCATGTAGAGGTAATTCTATCATTCTTTCTATTAGTTCCACACGAGATTTCTATTATATGTTTGTTCTGCCTCACTCTTTTATTGTATTGGAATACTTTTGAAGAGATAAGAACTAAATTTCCACCCTCCTGGTTCAGGAGATCTGTCTCATATGTTCTTCTACATAAATCTCTACTATATGGTTTTTGATTGATATTGAATTATTTCTTTTTTCTTTGTACTGATTTCATCCTTATATCATCTATTTAGAATTTCATGTTTGATTGTTAAATAAGAGTTGCAAAAATTTGTTAAATGTGTTTGTTTTTAACCCATTCTGTTTTTGTGTTTTTGTGTGTTTTGGGACCTTTATTAGGCAGATACAGTGTTCATAATTTTTAAAGCGAGCTGACAAGTAACTTTCCAAAATCTTTCCTATTCCTGCAATAATGTTTTTAATTTTTTTTTAAGCTAGTACTGTCATGCAGGTATTTGATTCATGTTCTTAGAAATACTTCTAGATGGCTCCACTTTTCATACTATAGTCCTTATAGTATCTCAAAGGCATAATATTTATTGTTGGGAACATATCCTTAATTTTGTTTATACTCTTTAACAACAACTGTGAGATAATTTGCTTGTTCATGATGATAATAGTAGATAGAGACTTTTAAAGATTATTGTACTTTTAGTTAAGTTGGACCATTAGGGAAAAAAACTTTGAAATTCCAATCTGAGTCCATTTTCTGCCTTTTAAAAATTATTCAAGGCTTCAACATTATGTTAGTCATACATTATGTTACCAGGTAACTCTTCTAGAATTTGTCTTCCTTTTGGATATATCACACCTATAAGTTTTTTTTTTAACTTTTCCCTCTGTAGTTTTAAGTAATTCCTTAATTTCCCCTCATTTTGTCTAATATGATTTTAGGAATACAATGTTGCTTTTTACTATTACCCTCCAAAAAACATCTAAATATATTATTTTACTTGAAGCTATGAATGTTGTTGACAAAAATATCATCTTTTAGTGATAAATGTCATCTAGATCAATTTCCAGTTAATAGTATGTTGGCATTTTTGATTTATTTAAACATGCTTGCCTTTTTTTTGTAGTACCAGAATCAACCAATGAATCAAACAGAGCAGAGAATGAAGGGCCTTGTTCATGGAGTAGCCAGAAGGAATAGTCCAGTGTCACTGAACTGAAAAGTATGTATCAAAGAGGGGTATATAAATCTTGAAAGGTAGGATTGATCTAGGTTTCAAAGATTTTGAATGCCAAACAGAAAATTTTTTGTTTGACTCTGGAGGCAATAGGGAACCACTGGAATTTATTAACTGGGACGGGGCAAGGAGATAAATGCTTGAACCTATGCTTTAAGAAAATCATTTCAGTAGTTGAAGGAAGTATCAATTAGAAAAGAGACAGAACTATGATACTCAAATGCACTAGTAGGTTATTATAGTAGTCCAGATGTGAGATGATGAAACTGGTACTAGGGTTATGAAAGGGTAAGAGGAGAAAAAAGGAATATTTGAGATTCGTTATGAATCCAAAGACATCGTCTTCTGAGATAAGAAATCAATATATCTCAAAAAATTGTTGGGAAACTCGAAAATAGTATGGCAAAAACTAGGCATAGATCCACATCTTACACCCTATACCAAAATAAGGTCAAAATGGGTACAGGATTTAGACATGAAAAGCGATGCAATAGATAAATTAATAGACCAAAAAATACTCTATCTATCAGATCTATGGAAAGGGGATAAATTTATGACCAAAGAAGAATTAGAGCACATTATAAACTGCAAAATGAATGGTTTTGGCTATAGTAAATTTAAAAAAAATTGTGTTAATAAAATCAATGCTGCCAAAATTAGAAGGAAAGTAGAAAGCTGGGAAACAATCTTTACAACTAGTTTTGATAAAGGTCTCATTTCTAAAATTTATAAAGGTTGCATCAAATTTATGAGGTCACAAGTCATTCCCCAATTAGTAAATGGTCAAAGGATATATTTTTAAATGAAGAAATGAAAGCTATGTATAATCATATAAAAAATGCTCTGAATCATTATTGATTAAAAAATGCAAATTAAAACAACAATGAGGTATCATCTCACACCTATCAGATTGGTCAAGATGAGAAAAAGGGAAAATGTTCAATGATGGGGAGGTTGTGAGAGGATTGAGACATTGATGCATTGCTGGTGGAGCTGTGAATGGATCCAACCATTTTGTAAAGCAATATGGAACTATGTCCAAAGAGCAATAACATGGTTCAAAACACATATGCAAAAAAAAAATCCTTCAGAATCTGATGAACACTTTATAAAATTATCTCTTATGTATCTTTTACCTTTAATCCTGTTTTTCATAATGAAAATTACTAATCTGTAAATATGTTTATCAAAATACATATGTACAATGCTAACCTGACTGTTCACCAGTGAGAGGAGAGTTTGAGAAGGGAGCATGGAAGGAAATTTTGAACTTAAAAATATACATGTGCATATGGATGGAAAAAATAAATAAATTTAAATTAAATATAAGATTTGTTATGAAAGGGAAATCAACAGGTCTTGATAACAGATTGGATATGGGAGTTTAGAATGTCTTCAAGGTTAAGATGATGTTACCTTCTACAGTAATTGGGATGATAGGAGGCAGGAGGGTTTAGGGGAAGTGATGAGTTCAGTGTTGGACACCTTGAGATGAAGATGAAAGATAAAATACAAACAAAAGCTGAAAAGAGGAACATGGAGGAAAGAATCCAGTCAGGGACAAAATGGAGATGTCCAAGGAAGTCTCAAAATAAGACAACTATTTTGTAAATAGGACATGATCATCCTGGGTCTCCTCCTGAAATGGAGGTCTGGGAGTTCATATCTCCATTCTCCAATCAGAAGCCCAGCTCCTAATCCAGCTTAAATGAATGCAGTTTTAGAATTCCTTCTAGATCTTCACAATTTTGAAGCTGTCTCAGGAAACACTAAATCACTGAAGTACTTTGCCTTGGCTAGAATACCTTTAGTTTGACTTTGCCTTCTTCTCCCACCCACATCTGTGACAAGTGAAATAATTTTGAGAGGCAAAGTTTGGGAGTAAATTACAATCAATTTTATTAATTATAGCCAGCAAGTTATTGACAAAAATGTTATTTATTCTTTCAATGATCAAAGAGTAATCATGACCATTTTTTGAGATTTATATACTAATGTTCCTGCAGGGGGCAATAGATGCTGATTGATTAACAATTAATGAGAAGTGGACTTAACAAGTATAGTTAGCTCCCTTCAGTGAAGGGCTGAGACTGATATGTCACTCTTACACAAAGAGCCCATCTCTATATATCCAAACTACCCCTAGTCTTGGGCATTCTAGACAAAAAGATTTATCTCCACCTGAATCCAAGCTGACTGAATGAAATTCACCTTAGACTAGAGATTCCTGGTAGGCTTGGGTAGATTTAGATTAAAGATAAAGTTAGCTCAACCCTCAGAGCTTGAGGTTTTTGGAATGAAGGATTATAGAAAAAGGGGGGAACTATGAATCTCCCCAGATTATTGGTTAATAATAATTAATTATTTCACACCTTTGGTATATCGAAATTATCATCATCATCATTGTTACTATTTTATGCAAAGATCAGAATATAGCACATAATTGACTAGGAAAAAATCCTAGAAATACCTATGGGAATGCTGGATAGGCAGAAAAGAAAGTTCAAACTTGATGCCTTAAATTCTCCCTCCTTTTCCCCTTCTTCAGTAGACCTGAAGTCTCTTAAAGAAAAGGTCATCTTTTTTTAAATGAAATCCACAGCACTTAATATAGTATCATGAACATAACAGGTGTCTGTTAAATAATTTCTGAATAAATAAGAATATAGAGCTGACAGCTATTTATCACTGTGACCTTGTATGTCACTTAGTCCCTTGAGCCCTGGTTTTCTCAGCCATAAAAATGAAAGGTTTGGAACTAATCTATGTCTACAATCCCATAAAGTAAAAGGGGCTATTACAATTTATAGAATCCTATTCTTAACTGAATAAGGCAAAAATATTAGTGAATAAAAAAACAAAAAAAATTTAATATAATTATCCTTCCTATCAGAATATATTTAAAATGTGCTGCAGGATGATTAAGCAGTTAATTTTGTTGTTTTTGTTTGTTTTGGGGTTTTTTTTTTCAAGGTAATGGGGTTAGTGACTTGCCTGAAAGTCACACAGCTAAATAAATACTAAGTATCTGATGCCAAATTTGAATTCAGGTCCTCCTGAATCCAAGGCCTGTACTCTATCCAATGCACCACCTAGCTGCCCCCTCAATAGCATATAAGTTTGTGCTTCATCAAAATAATTTTTCCTTTTTTTTATTGTGGATTTCCTAAAACCTCATTAAATGAAATACATGCTGTTTTGTTTTGTTTTGGGGAGGGAGGTTCTGTAGTCTTATTGACTCTCTGCAGTCAGAGTGGATGAGAAACACAGAAATGTTTGTTTTGCTTGTTTGTCCTATTTTCCCCCAGATCTTGTCAGGGTCTAAGCTCTAAGACAACCACTACTTTTAAGTTAGGCACCTCTGTAAAATAGCAAACCACATACATGTCCCTCAAAAGTTGTAAATAAATCACTCCTTTCCAGATTTTATTCTGGTAAGTTTTCATTTTAATTACCAAGTACTTTGATCTTTTCAGGTACATGAGCTTCAATGCTTGAGTTTTAATTTTATCTATGCAAAAAAAAAAAAACCCTTCCATTTCCTGAGGGAGCTATTTAAAGACGCTCTCTTGAATCCTTTTGTTGTCAAATGCTCTTCTTACTCCATATTTCAATGACTTGTGAGCTCTTGGGTGATGATATTTAGTCCACCTTGGGAGATTAAAACATTTTAAAGTCTTTGCAAAGGATCTTTGAGAGAAGTTGGAGTCTAAACATTAAGCACCTTCAAGATATATGGCCTTATTTACTGGTTTTGCAAATCAATTTACATGTAAATGGCCCAGGGTAGAGTGCACCTACAAAGGTAGCTCTGAAATAGTAGGGATATCCAGAGACTCACCTTTGAATATTTTTCATTGACTATATAAATCTAGGAAAATCTCTTAGGCTCCTTAAGCCTGTCTTTCTTCCTCTTTGTAGTGGGGATGATGGTGTTGGCATCACCTAACTCGTTAAAGTGTTTTGAGACAAGTGATTTTAAACCTTAGGCATTAAACAAATAAATGATTATTACATGAAAGAGAATTCCTTTTTTTTTCTACTGAGCAAGGAGTCATTCATATTGTGTTTCCAATGACAGAGAGCTCACTACTTTAAAAGGCAGCTTATTTTAATTAGAGACAACTCAAATTATCAGATGGCACAGTGGATAAGGTACTGACCCTGGAGTTGGGAGGACTTAATTCAAAATTGGCTTCAGACACTAGCTGTGTCTGAACCCTTAACCCTGTTTGCCTTAATTTCTCATCTAATTGAAAAAGGACCTGGCTAAGGACCTTCAGTAATTTTGCTAAGAAATTCATAAATGGGTCAGACACTACTGAAAGAACTCCACAACAACCTTTATCAGAAATTTCTTCCTTCTATTGAACTATAGTTTGCCTCCCCTCTGTTTCTACCTCATGGTATTATTAATTGCAAGACACCAGCACCTCTAAATCCTCTTTCAAATCAGAGCACTGTCTTTCAACAAACAATCCTGACTCTCTAAGTTTTATTTTTGTTGTTGTAGACTTTTTGATTTTTTTTTAGCAACCATATCATTTTATGACTTATTCTTTGACTACAGGTATGAATGACTATGCTAATTATGATAAATGGGAATTATATTTGGGGAAAAGTTTGACTATCTTTTTTACAAGATATATTTGGCTGAGTTGCATTGCTTGGGGTTTGCTCTCTTTTGGGCACGGTTACATTTAGAAAACAATCACTATGAAAATCATTTTTACTCCATTCTTATCATCATTTTTTCATCTCATGAAGTTTATTTGTTTTTATTATTTCAGATAGTCATAATCAATGTAGATGCTTTAATTTTCTCTTAGCTCTTTTATATATACACAAATATATATATACATGACAATATATAAACTAGGTATATATTATTGTGAAGTATAAAAAGTTCAAATGACATAATTTCTGGGTTATTAATCATGGCTAGCAAATAATGAAAAGATAATCTCTCATAATGATGATCTCTCATAAAGAATGATCATGATGACTTAATGATGCTTGATGTCCTAGAAGAGTAGATATTCCTGACAGATGACAATAAACTCTGATTAGTTAGCAATTAGTGAGAAGTTGTCCTATTCTCATGAGAGGCTGACTGATATGATTTTGCTTTTGTCATTCTTACTATCAGACTCTCATCCCTTCCCCCCTCCCCTGCCCTGGGCAATCTAGACAAAATATTTATTTTCCATCCTAGTCTTGAGTAGAAGGCAATGGTCTTCCCATTGTAGGGTGGGGTCTAAACAAGATTGAGAAGAATGTTAAAACCAAATTCACTATCATCCCTATTCATAAAGTGTTAATTTGGCCTACCAAAGAATGAAGAACTGGGAAGAGAAAAAAATTCTCTATCTCCCCAATAGTAAATGATTCTTAACAGATTGAAAGAGATAATCATTTCTCTCAACATGGTAGGTAATATGTATAAGATGTAGTTTTATGATATGCTATATTACATGATATGTTATTATAATATTATGTAATATATATCATTTGTACCTTGAGAATAGAGACTCTGCCTTTTTATAAAAATCCCAGGTCCTAGCTCAAGAAATAGTTTGTTTAATGACTTATACGTGTTTCCATATTCCCATTAAAAGATCACAGATGAATAAGTATAAAGATCAAATACTAGTATAATAAAACAACACTGCCACATTTTAAATGTTTGTGATATCCTGTGAAGTTAACCAGACACAAATTTAGTAATGGCATTAAACTCAGCAGACTATCTTGTAACATCCTTTTTTTTTTGTTCCCCTTCTCTTATACATATAAATAGATTAAGTACTTCAGCATTTCAATAAACCTATGTACTTGTCAATATGGGTATTCCTTTCATCAGCAAATATAGAAACACAAATGTCTTCTTATTCTGTCTGATTGTGGTCTGAGTTGCTCTGTAGGCCATCCACAAAGGAATCATTCAACATGACAGAGACCTTCCTTTTAGTCAAGGATTCCAGGGTGTGTGAACATTAAGACATATAGACAAAAATGACTTTAACTCAGTACAATTAAATTACTTTGTAATTCTGTATATTTTATTTTGTGTATTTAAAATAAATTAGTCATGGGGATATATAGAATACTTCACTGTAGTATTATTATTCCTTGTTTTTGTCATATAATCAGTCACCCTCATTGCTGATTCTACATTTCTTCAATGTTATTCTTAGTTTCTTGGGCACAAAAATTATATCACATGAACATATGAAATTCATGAGATCAATCATTATTATAAATTTTGTCATTTGCATGAGGGTGATTCTTGCTCATTTTTCTATTGAGTTTTATCTTCCTTTCATATGTGATATGTCAATCTTTGGGAGGAAATAAAATCACAATTGAAATTCTGCACTGGATGACAGAAAAGAGCCATGATATGATGCATTTATGAAAGCTATCAAAAATCATTCAGAATATATTATTGGTTGTGACTTCCATGCATGTGTCTTACTCTCTGAAACAAAAATTTTATTTGCATAATTTTACCAAATCATAGAATTTTAGAGTTATAACAGCTCATTAGTCAATAATTTGGACCCAAACCTGAAAAAAAATCTTTTTAAGGGATATATGAAGGTTAAAAGTTCATCTTCCGACTCTTACACCTATTTTTTCTAGTTCTGTTCACAAACAAAGTGAGTTCAATTCTTCCTCAAAATGATAATCTTTCAACTACTTTAAGACACCTAGAAAGAAGAAAGGCAGAATTTTTTTTTAAAAAGCCAGCAAAAAGCAGTGCTAAAGTCAAAGGGGAAGAGTTTTTAATAATGGAAATTTAAGTACCAGGACAATATAATGATAATTTAGGTACCAATGACAATATAATTGGGGGCAAGAGGACCTTCCCATGAATGATTATATTTGTTGATAGAGGCCATCATTTACTTAGTCTAGACACATAATTAAACTTCTGTCCTGTAGACAGCCACCATTTTAAATATTTGTTTTTCTTGATAACTTTCTGGATAATGTAAGGTCCTAGAGGATAGGAGCTATTTTGCTTTTAAATTGATACTGTAAGCACTCTGAAAAGCAAGTTATCCCACTTCATTAAATTTGTTTCTGTGACTTTAATTCCTCCTCTATCATTTGTGCAATCATGGGCAGATCCCTTTGCTGAGTATCACTTTCCTCATTTGTAAAATAGTGGCAATAATATATATTCTCTCCAACTATTAACCTTGTTATTAGGAAACATTTTATAAAATTTAAGTACTATTCAACTGTAACTACAATCACCCCCTCCACATCATGGGAGAATTAGAAGACTTGTACTTCCTCAATCTGAAAAATCCTCCTAAAATATTTTGCTCTTCCCTTCCTACCAGAGAAGAAGTCTTAATTATTATGTATTAAAAGATAAAATAATTTGATCTCATATAATACTCTACTTATATTTTTATGCATTTATGAGTTTCAAAACTTTTTATGTTTCATCTACTGGTCTTTGCTTGTTGTATGTGACTTCCTAAAATTCTCTCAAAATTCCCCATTTAATTTGTTTTACCCAGCCACTATATATTGAAACCACAATGTGGAAAGTTTTTATGTGAAAAGTCACATTTGCAAGAGACAACTGCATTATACATTTTATTATCAGCCAATCCCTTCTTTTCTTCTTCCTAAGAATGTCATGGATTGATTAAAACAGGAAAACATATTGACCTGTGCCCTATGCCATCTATCTACACTGTAGTGTTCTTTTTTTTTTAAGTTTTTTTTTTTTTGCAAGAGAAAAGGGGTTAAGTAACTTGCCTAAGGCCACACAGCTAGGTAATTATTAAGTGTCTGAGACCGGATTTGAACCCAGGTACTCCTTACTCTAAGACCAGTACTTTATCCACTATACTACCTAGCCACCACTACATTGCACTGTTCTTAAAACACCCCATCTCCTTTCTCTGCCTTTGTATTGGCTCTCCTCATGCTGGAAATGCTTTCATTTTCCTCTCACCTTTACCTCTTAGTTTAAAGAATCATCTCAAATCCAAACTTTTGCAGGAAGCCTTTTAAAATCCCGTCAGTTGTTAGTGCCTTCCTTCTCTTTTTAAATTATCTGCAATTACTGTTACCATATGTACCTAATTGTTTCCATGTTGTCTCCTTCACTAGAATGTATATTTTTTAAAGGCAAGAGACTTTGTTCTTGCATTTTTTTAACTCCTGAATTTAGCAGAATGTAGGACACATAGTAAGGCTTAATAGATGGGTTGGTTGTTGAATCTCTAACAGATTCTGAGGTTGTGCTTTCCAAGTGTTTCCACCTAAGCCTCTCTCATATTTGTAGCATTATTTAAAGTACACATCCTCTGACCTGTCCAAGTAATGCAAGTAAGGGAAGTCATCAAGCATAGTTAAACATTAGCTATAATAGCTGAGTAAGTCTCATTCAATATGAATTGAGGGTAAATTCAAGTAGGAACTAGATCAAATCTTTCCTTTGTGTTTCCCACCCTTTTTTCTCCCTTTGACCCCATGAAGATAATTAGAGAAATAAGAATTTGCTGTGGGTATAGCAGTTTCTCATAATGTGCTAAATTTCATGTGTAACTTCAAAGCTCTGAAAGAGCAAATAAGTTGTATTATTTACAAATTTTGCTTGTTACACTGACTTCAGAATTCAGATCTACAGGGGTTCAAATCCATCATGCCATTTTGAGACCATCAATTCACCATTGACCATTCATTCATGATCCTTATTTATGGAGTGTTTATGCAAGGGAAAACACTTTAATACATGGAGTTATCAGTGATTCAGAAAATTCTGCCACCTGCTGGAATCTCAATGATATTCTTTTTTTTTTTTTTTTTTTTAGTTTTTGCAAGGCAAATGGAGTTAAGTGGCTTGCCCAAGGCCACACAGCTAAGTAATTATTAAGTGTCTGAGGCCAGATTTGAACCCAGGTACTCCTGACTCCAAGGCTGGTGCTTTATCCACTACGCCACCTTAGCCACCCCTCAATGATATTCTTAATCTACTCTGCAAATTTACAAATATAAAAACCGAGGCACAAAAAATTAAGTAACCTTTGTTCAAGATCCCACAAATCTGACTAGGTTGTAGATCACCAAGAAACAAGTAATATCTCATTAAAACTGCATAGACAAGTATCTAAGACAGTGCTTTGCACTATATATTCTCAGTCCTTCATAAATGTTTCTTAAAATCTTTAGAATTGATAAGAGCAGCACACAATCACAAAACTGAAACAGTACTTACATATTTCTCCTTACCGTATAGGAATGCTGCAAAAATAGAAAATTTCAAATTTTTATTAATGTTTTAGTTTTGATTTCTGAAGGCAATAATGGAACTGTTGAGACTAATAATGAAGGGAAATGAATGGAATTTGAAATTAGGAAAGAAACCTTTTTAATGTATGTATATGATACCCCCAAAAATCTAATTAAAAGCTGTAAGGCAAAGTGAGATAATAAAATTGAAAAAGCTTTGAATACTAAAAACTAGACTTAGTCTGTTTTCCATGAAATATGGCAGAACAGTGTGTACTTTGGACTGATAAGATACTGGCAGACCACTCCATTTTCACCTCTGACATTGTTGGTTTTTAAAATGTATATGCATAGTATTATAATATTATAAGCTATGATTTCCTCCCAAATTCCAGGGATTCCTAAAAGAGATATCAAGGAAATTTCTGTTCTGCTCTAATTAATGAATTAGTATTATTTTATTACTTTCAATTCACTTAAATATGAAACTATCAAAATTCACTAGAGAAGTGAGGAATTCTCTTTTTATTCCTGTTATACTTTCAATGCTCATTTTAAAACATGGCACTGGACATTTTTCAAGTAGTTAGGTAACATTTCATTTGTCATTCTTTACTTCTATTTAAATTTTCTCTCTCCAATGCACTATGGCCCTTAGAACCTGTTTTTCAATTCATTTCTTTCTCTCCTTTCCTTCCTTCTTTTCCTTCCTTTCCTTCCTTTCTTCCTTTTTTCCCCCTCTTCTTTCTTTACTTCACAGGGTTAAGCTCTATATTGTAATTGATATTTTCCCCTTCTGTAAGTTAGCATAAATTTCCCAGGCTGTTTCTGCTTGAATTAACACTGCAGGCATTTTAAAAATCCATTTAACTATTTATATTTATATTTATATATTTAATTCAATTAAGCATTTTCTTTGAAAAGACTATAAGAAAGCATTATATGTAAATACAGGCCACCAACACCTAATAATTGTTTAAGTATGACCTAAATAGTATCACCAATTTCCACCAAACATTGTAGAATGAGACAAATTAAATGTTCATGGAGAAGAAATACAAAAGATTTAGCTTTTCTACAAAAGGGAACTAGAGACATAAGAGATTTATGGAGAAATATGGAGTACTAATACAGGTAAAATGCATCAGAGACTAACTATTTGATCTGCTTTTTAATCATTTCAAACTCTCACTTGGGTTTTTCTACTGAATGTAACAAAAGCATTTCCCTTTCTGGTCATAACTCATATGAAAGTCAGTCCTGACAAGCCTCCTTTTTTTTCTCCCCCAAAAATTTCAAGGTTCTGAAAGGAATTAAAATGTTAATCACCGAAAGGATTTAAAAATAAATTATATCCTGATTTTCTAGGCTGCTCAGGTTTACATTTCTTGAATTTTCACAGAATGAAAAGAGAGAAGTCATTTTGTATCTGCAGAAGAATTACAGAATTTAAGATTAGCAACAGTTCCCAACATCTAACTAGAGGAACCCTGTCCTTAAGTTTCCTTTTGAAAACTTCCAGTACTACCAGAAAATCAGTAATTCTCAACATTGACATTATGGAACCACAGGTATGGATATGATGGAATATAGTGCTGGGAAATCAAGAAGTCCAATGCAGAGATGAAATTAAGATGTAAGAAAATTGGAAAGATAAGGGACCAGATAAGGGCCATAGGAGCCAAATAGAGGATTTTAGATATGATCCTGTTGGTGATAATAAGGCTTCAGTGAAGTTTAGCATTAGAGGAGGTTGGTGTGATTTTATGTTCAGCTCTTTAGAAGGTTCACTTTGGCATCTGTGGGGAAGATAAACTGCAATGAGGAGAGACTGAGGAAATGAAACCTATTTTCATCAGTAAGGTGGCTGTGACAAAGAACAGAAATGGACAGAGAAGGGAAATGTTTTAAAGGTAGAAGTGGTAAGATTGAATATGAGGGATGAAAGAGAGTGGGAATCAAAGATCACATCTAGGTCCTTTAACTAAGGTGACAGGAAGATAGTAGTGCCTGCAAAAAGCAATAGGGATGCTTGAGACAGCCTGGTGAAAGAGAAAGCTAGTTTAAATTATGATATATTGAGTTTAAAGTTTCTAAGAGAATTCAGTATGGACCTGAGGCTCTTTGCCATTCTGATTACTCAATTCTAAATGTTTGCCAGGTTGTCAGTGTCTTTCCAGGAAGATTATAGCAGGATTAGCATATCTTGTGTAAGAACCTCTTCTAAGGGGCAGCTAGGTGGCTTGGTGGATAAAGCACCGGCCCTGGAGTCAGGAGTACCTGGGTTCAAATCCAGTCTCAGACACTTAATAATTATCTAGCTGTGTGGCCTTGGGCAAGCCACTTAACCCCGTTTGCCTTGCAAAAAAAAAAAACCTCTTCTAAGAGATTATGCCTTTCTTAATGCATCTCAACTAGTGGGATGTGACCTATTTTTTGCTTACCTTGGTTGTTCATATATATTTCAGGGTCATATAATTCCCCTTCCCCTAAAGATATTCCTTCTTTGGAGATCACAGTACTTTACCAAGGAAGTTACAGGTTCTGTTGAAAAATAAAGAAAGGGTGAAGACAGAGAGAGAGAGAGAGAGAGAAGAAGAGGAGGAGAGGAGAGAGAGTATGTGAGAGAGAGAGGAGAGGAGGGGGAGGAGAGGAGAGGAGAGGAGAGGAGAGGAGAGGAGAGGAGAGGAGAGGAGAGGAGAGGAGAGGAGAGAGACTCAGAGAGAAAGAATCAGAGAGGAGGAGAGGGGAGGAGAGGGGAGGGGAGAGAAAGAGAGGATATAGGAACATAGTTAATAACTATTTATTAAGAACCTACTATATTATACTGGAGGAGTGGGGAAGAATTAACAGGAGAATGTAACCATAGTTGTCTTTTTTATTTAATTTATTTATTTATTTTCACATTACTACAATTGTTTTGTTGTAAAAGTAAACATAATCCCACCCCCTGCCCTCCACAAAGAGAGAAAGGCCAAGGAAAACAAACAAACAAAGTGAGAGGAAAAAAAAGTGTACTTTATTTTGTGTTCAGATTCCACCAGTTCTGGGATGCATCACACTCTTTACCATAAATCCATCAAAGAAGTTGCTTCAATATTTTTTTCTCTTTAATTGTTATTGCAAGCTGTATTTATGTCCATTCTATTCCTCCCCACCGCAACTTACTCCATTTTTTTCTCCTTCTTTTCACCCTGTCTCTCTTAAAAAACTGTGTTGTATTGACTGCCTTCTCCCATGATCTTTCCTCTATTCTATCACCTGCACCCCCCTCCCTATGCTCTTTCTCTAGTTTATTCCTTAGGACAAGATAGATCTCTACTGAGTGAGTCATTTCTGATAAGAATGAAGATTCCCTCATTCCTCCTCCCCTTCCTCCCTCTCTATGCTTCACCTGAGTCATTTACTTGAAGATCAAACTTTCTGTTCAACTCTTATAGTTTCAACAGGAAAGTCTGAAAGTCCCCTATTTCATTGAATGCCCATCTTTTCCCCTGAATCAGTTTTGCTGAGTAATTGACTGTCATTTGCAATCCAAGCTCTTTTGCCATACAGAAGATCATATTTCAAGCCCTAAGAGTTCTTAATGTAGTCCTTAATGATGCTGCTAAATTCTCTGTAATCCTGACTGAAACTCCATGATATTTGAATTCTTTCTTTCTGGCTGCCTGTAATATTTTTTTCCTTTGGCTTGGGAATTCTGGAATTTGGCTATAATATTTCTAGCAGTTTTCATTTTGGGATCCTTTTCAGAAGTTGATTGGGAGATTCTCTCAATTTGTATTTTGCTTTCTTTATCTAGGATATCAGGGCAAATGTCCTGAAGAATTTCTTTAAAAATGAATTCCACTCTTTTCATGGTCATGACTTTCAGGTAGCCCAATAATTTTTAAATTATCTCTTCTGGATCTGTTTTCCAGTCAGTTTTTTTTTTAATGAGATATTTCACATTTTCTTCTAAATTTTCCATTCTTTTAGTTTTGTTTTATTGGGGTTTATTTTTTATTCTCACAAAGTTATTCATTTCCCTTAGCTTCATTCTATCTTTGAAGGAATTATTTTCTTCAGAGAACTTTTTTTTAATCTCCTTTTCCATATGGCCAATTTGGCTTTTTAAGGTATTCTTCTCCTCATTGACCTTTTGGACTGCATTTCCCATTTGACCTAAATTGGTTTGCAAGGTGTTTTTTTCTTCAGTAGTTTTTGGTATCTCTTTCACCAAACTGCTGACTTGGTGTTTGTGATTTTCCTACATTGCTCTTATTTCTCTTTTCAATTTTTTCTCTACCTCCCTTACTTGCTTTTCAAAAACTTTTTGAGCTCTTCTATATCCTGAGACCAATTCATAGATTTCTTGGAGGCTTTGGATAGAGAAGCTTTGATTTTGTCATCTTCTGGGTGTATATTTTGATCCTCCATGGGATCAAAGTAATTGTCTATGTTCACATTCTTTTTCTTCCATTGTTTGCTTATGGGGGCTCTGCTTCCAGGGTGGAGGATACACTTTCCCAAGTTTTTGAGGCTTTTGCACCTGTTTTCAGGGGCACCCTCTCAGAGACCTCAATTCCTCCAAAGTCTTATGAGAGGCTCTGACTACTCTCCTGTCTGTGCCCTGGTCTGTGGATGACCAAAAGCACTCACTGCTGCCCTGGAGTTGTGAATAGGATCCCTGCTCTTCTATGGCAATAGGGGGCTCCAGTTGTGACCTTAACCTGAGATGTTCAAAGCAACAGTCCTGTTCTAGGGATAGTGGAGAGACCTCAGTAGTCTTCCCTGACTCTTTTACCATTCATGGCCTCAGGTCTTTGGAAGCAGCTGCTATGTGACTCTGCAAGCCTCCTTCTGGTTCCTGGGGAAGGACTGCACTGAGGCTTGCCATGAGAACTGTTCTGGTGTGGGCTCTGAACTCTCTCTGGCAGAGTTTTCCTGTTGATTTTCCAGGTTGTCTTTGGCAATCCCTGGACTGAGAGGTATGGACATTGCCACCATTGCCATGGACCCAAGTGGCCCCAGGAACCTAAGCACCCCACAGGCTGTTCCTGAATGACTGGAGCTTGTTTGCTCCAGCATGGTTGTGCTGCAGTCCTTTGTACTCTGGTAGAACAGACCCATTCCATATCTTCCAAATTGTCTTAGGCCAAAAATTTATTTCACTCAGTCTTTCCATGAGTTCCACCACTCTAGAATTTGATTGGAACCACAATTTTAAGTCATTTGGAATGATCTTGGGAAGAGTTCTAGGATTCATGCCTCCATCAAGTCATCTTGGCCCTACCCCCTCAATCCCCCATAGTTCAGTTTTGAAGAAAATAAGAAATATTGGAAGGCAGAAATGAGTGGGGAGTACATTCTAAAAGAAGGTGGGGAAAGCTGGTAGTACATATGCGTAGACATAAGTAATATCTAGTACACATAATGGAATATAGCTTATGTGAAGGGTAGTCATGTGAAATATTGATGGAAAGGTTGGTAGGAACTAGGTTGCACAGACCCTTACAATCAGGCTGAAGATATTGTACTTTATCCTAAGGACAACAGGGAGATAGACAAGGTATGTTTTTAGTAGGAATGTGACATTTTCAGACCTGTGCCTTGTTGTAGATGATTGCTTGTTGGATATATTAGACAGAGAAGGAATAACTGAAACTAGTACTGAAAATAGAAATGGACTATTTAGAGATCAAGGTGATGAGAATCTGAACTGGAGTGGTGACTGTGTGAATAACAAAGACTATGGGAGGAAAAGATGGATAGAAGACATGTTGAGAAAGCATAAATTACTGTCTCTGAAAAGTGAAAGAATTTGAAGAGTGAGGGAAAATGAAGCATCTAAGATGGTTTTCACTTTCAGTCTAAACTACTACTCTAGCAGAGTTAATAAAAATCCTTAACAATGGACATGACATGTTTTTGCTAAAATAACAAATATCTGTCTAAGTTCTTCTGGTTTGGAGCTGCTCTGAAGAGACTGAGAAGTGAAAATGAAGCTGATTCTCAGAGGCTTGTAACTGCCTTGGCGACAGGGCAGCTTCTTTTTCATGACAGCTGGAAAATTGTATCCTTTGTTTCTCTGTGGAGCTCTTTCATACAAGATCAATTCCTTTTTCCCTTGCTTAGGTCTCTTGTATCTGGAAATTAATACACTTTAAATTAACTTGAAAAGATGAAGGTTGAAACCAAATTAGTCAATCACTCAAAAGTATTCTTCAGTTAGACATCTTCAAATGTTTTCTAAAATGACAAGTTTTTTGGTTGTTCAGTTTTTTAATCATGGCTTCATGATTACATTTGGGATATCTGTTGTCTATTTGCTTTTTAGGAAAGATACAGGATTTATTTGCCATTTCCTTCTCTGCTCATTTTATAGATGATCATAGATGAAATAATTGATATCTATTAAGCCATTAGTAGATATCAATTATTTCAGTATTTCAACTTCTACTAATGTGGTGCTCTAACTCCCAGTGAAGATGCTAACACCTAGATTTCTTAGGAAATGATTAGTATAACTTTTACTTAGTTAATGCCTTTTTTTTAAAAGAAGCTTATAATTTCATTTCTAGTTTTTCCTCACCATTACTCTGGATGATGAGAGTCAAGTCAGTGTGCTATATAGATAGAATATCACATCCAGCATTAAAGACTCTTGAGTTCTGCTACTCACTATACAAGTTTTGGCTTATTACTAAATTTATTGGGGACTTAAATTTACAATCTGGAAGAAGAAAGAAGAGGAGGAGGGAGGGTTGGAATAAATAACTTCTAAGGTCTCTTCTTCTCTAAAGCTACTATCTTTTAATCCCATGACTTCTCTCTCCATAGAAAGGTTATATAATTTACTGAGGATCACACAGAAAACTAGTGGCAGATCTGAAATTTAGGTCTGCCTTTCATAATTTACTATTCTGTTGCTCAGCACACTGAGTCACCCTTGCCTTTTTATTCAATTAGCTGAAAGATATATTCCAACAAAGAGCACTCAGGTGGCAGCAGGACCTGTATTGCCTATAAACCTACTGGATGGTAAATATGAAAAAAAGGTGGTTCAATCAAATGATCCTTACTCTGTCCTCTGGGAAAAACCCCACACCATGAGCTAATACTTCTCATTCATCACACAAACAAATATAAGTTCCTTTAATTTTCTTCCTTCTTTCACCTGCAAGATAGGCTGACTAGTTGCCATGGAGACAAATCTATGGGACAGATAAAGATGGGTAGGACACAATCTCCAGGAATGCAGAAAAACTTATTTTTCTTTATCTAGACACTGAATATAAGGAATATTTCATTTTAGCTTCAGATATAATGCACATTTACTTGCATTAAAATGCATATTCTCAAAGTTTATCAACACATAAGTACATAATCTTTAGGAAGGTACCTTAAAATGATCATACCTACCCTCCTTCTTTTGTAGATATGCCAGTAAAGTTCCAGAAAAATATAAAAGAATAAAGGAAACTATTATTCAAGCTATCTTCATTAAACTTTTCCTTAACTTCTCCCAATTTTCTCTACCTCAAATTCAAGTCTTAGTTATGTTTTGTTTTTTATTTTTTCCCACAATGCCAAAGCTCTCTAAATACTTACTGCTTAATACAAGGCTTGACACCTATTAAAAAATGACACTTAGTAAATGCTTATTGACTGACTGATCTTTGTAATTGTGTGTTTTTTTATTTGGCTTTAGTCATTATCTCTTCTCCTTTTCATTTGATTTAGTTATGTAGACCATAGCAAATGCAAGAGGAATACACAGAAGGTGAGAGAGAAATAGGAAAAAAGTAATGCTAGTTGTGGTTATAAAACAGCCCCTCCTCTCCAGGACACTTGTTGGCTTTAGAAGTGTAACAGTTAAGTAGTTGCAATCTTTAGACTATTTTAAGTAGTACCACTTTTGGAGCAGCAATATTTTATGAAGAGGCAAGTATATGATCCAGAAAAATACATGTTGGTATTTCAAGGGCCTTTAAAAAGATGATGTTTCTATCTTGTTTGCAACCTTGCAGTTTTGATCAAGAGAATCCCCAAGAACTCCTACAACCCTCTCTAATTCTCTGTTGTGAATTAAACTGTCAGAACTCAGCTCCCACTAGATGAGAGCTTTAAGATTAGATACTCATTTTGCCACAGTGAAAAGAAAACCAGACTTGAAGCCAATAAACTGGCATTCAAGTTCCATTCCACATACACTTATTGACTCTATGACACTTTACAACTCTGTGCTTTGATTTCCTCATCTGTAAAATGGAGGAAGAAGAAAATGTACTTGATAGTCTCTTCGAGCTCTTAATCTATGGTCCTTTCAAGCTTTGTTTCATGGGAGGTGGAAGAAAAAGAAAAGGTGTTCAAATCTGAAAGAAGTTGATCCTCTGGAGCTGTAATTGGGAAGTACAATGAATGTCCACTATATGAATGCAAATATCTAAACTCCTGAATTCATTATGATTCTAATTATGTCCTATACTTTTATCTATCAATCTGAGTTTTGCATAAATATTATCTAATAAAGGCAATCTTTAGTGTCAGAGATAAGCAAAACCCCAGTATATAACTGTCTTTCCCACAAAGTTTCTTAAGTCTAGAATAGCTTTTTAGAATCCTATATGCCAAAGGAATGGCCACCCTATTATACAGGGTTTTCCAGAGGTTTTAGTGCAGTTTAGTGCAACTTAAATAGGACATGGGAAACTCCTAATACATATGAAAGTAGAACACTTTATTTTTAAAATATCTGATCAGGAGTTCAAAAATAAAATAATTCAAAATATCTCATTTTTATGTATCTTTTATTCCATTTGAAATTAAAGTCCTATACATACATTAAATGTTGTTCAATTCACAGTTGTCAATTTATAAGACTAAGACTAAGAAGAGGACTTAAGAAATTTGGAAGAACTTAGAATCCTTCTAGTCACTGCCATTCAATATTAAATTTCTATGAAATGAAAATAGTCTAGATATTAGTGACAGAAAAGATAAGAAGAAATTTTCCAAGTAGAATTAAAATGGAAAAAGATGAAGAGTTTCATACAAGGAAGTGTCAGTATAAGAAATTATCTCTCTGCTCTGAAATTTGCAGGAATGAGAAACAAATCCTATTCTAAGAAAAGTCTTCAGCTCAGAAATGCTCATTTCCTCTAAGGAAAAATGTAATGAAGGTTGTTTATCAACCTTTACAAGACCCACATGACCTCAATATGGTTAACCATAACATGTAGCAAAAGGAAGAAGGGTCTGTCTCCAGTATTCTTCTTTGTAATATAAACAGAATTGTGTGTTTATGTGCATATGTGTTTAAGTTTCAAAGATGGTCTCTATAAATCTATTCAGGTACCCAGAGACTACATTCAAAAATTAGAGGTATCTGAAATTAAGATAATCCTGAGTAAATATGACTTTAAACATGTTTTTCAAATAAGATTTTCTTGTTCAGTAGTCAAGAGAAGGACCTTATGACTAGGAATGCATTTGATAGGTCAAAGGGAATTTTGCATACAGTGCAAACTGCATTGAAAATAGTAAAATGAAAACAGAGAAATGAAAGGTGAATTTCTCTTCAGTCTAGTGATGTGGCCTCTAGATCTGGCAGATGTAGATAAGAATTTTAAGTAAAAACTTCATAATGAAGGATAAGGTCCCTGAATGGAGCTGGATTCTGATCTTAGGAGCATCCTAGAATTCCTAGGGAGCAATGATCTAGAAGGAATTAGGGAAAAGTTCACAATTCTCATTTTTATTCAATCTAGCTAAGAAATCCAAATCATATTTTTTCTTGTATTCCTGCCTTCACACCATATTGTTACCTCTCTATAATCTGAAATTTGATTTTTCACTGTCTAAAAATTGTATGCAGGTCTCAATTTGACTCTTTTATATTTTTGTCCTGTTAATGCTACAGCAAAATCATGGTGAAAAGGAAATGACTGCTATATTTTTACATATACTCATCTTTGTCCAAGGCTAAATAAAGCATTCAAGAAACAAGATTCAGCTCAACAACAATTTAATATATATATATATATATATATAAATATATATATATATATATACACCAATACATGTACATATGTATAAAGATGTACATATTTTTAAAATTTTTAAATTATTCTATCCAATTTTGATTTAAAAGTTCTTTGTCAATTTCTTTTTAAAATATATATTATGGAAATGCTTGCTTTATTCTATAAATTAAAAAGAAAGTAAATTAAAATAAGGAAAATATTTCTATGTATAAGGTACATAGAAGTACCATGGGATGAATAAATCAGTAGCTTATCTCTCTATCTATCTAGCAACACAGTCCTTACTCTAAAAAAACTAATAGTCTAATAGGGAAAATATTCATCAAACTGCTGTGTACAAACAAGAAAAAGCCAATAAATTGGAGGCAGTCACAGAGGAAAGACGCTAGGATTAAGAAGGAACAAAAAAAAACTTCTTTAAGAAGGCGGTATTTTAGCTATGACTTCAAGTAAGTCAGGGAAACATGGAGGTAGAGATGAGAAGGCAGAGCATTGTAGGCAAGGGGTATAATCAGTAGAAATGCTTTGAATTGGGTTATGGAGTATCTTGTGTGAGGAACAGAGAGGACACTGTCACTGAATTACAGAGTATATAGAGAGGAAAAAAGGTGGAAAGGCAGAAAAGGCAGGGAAGGGCTGGGCTATGAAGAAATTTAAAAACCAAAATCTGTATTTCATATTTGATCATGGCAGTGAAGAAGAGTCAGTAGAGTTAACTGAGTCAAGAGGAAATATAATTAGACCTGTGCTTTAGAAAGATCACATCTAAGAGGATAGACCAGACTGGGGAGAGACTTGAGGCATGGAGACCAACTGCTAGAATCAGAAGAGAAAAGCAAGTATCAATGAGTGATCTCATGTAGGTAGAAAAATAGCATGTGACACAATTTTCTCATGTAAGAAAGGCAATTTTTTTTCAAATCAAAAATCAAATGAAACTTCATTGCTATTGAATATTTTTCATTTTTTATTATTTTATATCAATGCATTCAAATGATTAGTTTCCCCCAATACTATTATCATGGTAAAGCAAGAAGCAATAACTGCTTTTCTTTTCCCTTGGATAAGGATGGATAGAGACAATTTTCACTCATTTATAATACATAAGGTTATGTGTTAAATGCTGAAGATACAAAAAATAAACAAATAAGAAAGTCTCTGGCTTCATTAAGCTTATGCTCTAATGGGAGAAGACAATTGGAACAAATAGAGTTACATGGGGGAAGGTTGATAGCTTCTCAGAAGAATGGCTCATAGTCTGCAGATTCAGATTATAAGGATAGCTAGTATGGACCCCCTCCCCAAAATGGAATGTGCAGGAAGAACTCAGCAATGGGAGGTGAGATAACAGATGTTGACAAGCAAGGGGTCAAGGTCTGGAGATTTCAAAGCATAGTCTCTTACATTCCCTTATCTTTCATGGAAACACCTATATAACCAATATCTTAATTGGTTTTATATAAAAGATATACTCACTTTTCATTAGAACCTGACACATTTTGTGTTTTTCATAGTATTATTCTCTCCATCTCAGAAACAGTAGAGTTGACATGTGGCTCCCACAAGCACTAATAGCTACATATCTTGGACCAGCAAATTAGTAACTCTCATTTTATCTCATAAGGTACTTCATATTTTCTCTTAACCATGAATAGTGGAGCAAACAGCAGCTATTCCCTGAGGGAAGCAAGGTAGAATCAGAATTTTAAAAAGCAAGAGAGATTTGAATCATCATGAAGAAAAAGTGCTTTATCCTCCCTTATTTTCTTAGCCCATGAATGAGGGTGATTCTGAAAGTGCATCTGTGCTTGTTTAATGTGGTGAAAGGAAGGGGTTTGTCTCTAATCACTTGTGTGGTACATTATGTTTGACACATTACCTTGTGTACCTCCCAGTTAGTTATTCCAATTATTAAGCAACTGATGTACTATATCAATACCAGTTCATTCAACTCACATGTTAAGTAAAAAATGCACAAGGGAAAACACATTCATTATCATTATTGAAACACTGAGAAATCATAGCCAATGATATAATAAAAATTGCTCTTACAAAAGATATCTTTGCTGTAGTAGATAAAAGCTGGATTTAGTTAAAAGGAACTATGTTCAAGATCCACTTCTGACACATACTTGATAGGTGGGTCAATTGTAAGAAAACCATTTAATCTTTGTGACCCAGGCAATATTTTAAGACTGTATTCCTTATTGAGAATTTCTTATTCCAAATAAATTGTACGCCAAGTTAAAAATAAAATAATAAAAAGAATATCTAAACTAACATATTGGCAGCTTTTCATGTAGTAAATAGAAAAGTAGCACTTATTACTTCAAGCCTAAAACTTATAATATTTCCAGAGATCCCTTTGCCTCCCTTAACCAGTGCAGATCATACCACTTCTTCATCCTGGTACTTCTTCATCAATCAACAAGAAAACAATAAACTTTTATTAAGTCCTTCTAGTCATCAGTTTGCTAAATGATAGAGATATAAATTTAAAAAAAAAAGAAAGAAAGAAATATAGTCTCTAACCTCAAGGAGCTTACAATATAATGGGTGAAGAAAACACTTGAAGGATGCCAAAAAAGCAAGGATAAGGAATGGCAGAAAGTTATATACCTGGTGTGGAGAAGTCAATAGAGAAGTCCCAAAGTAATGTAGCCAGGTGAAAAATGAGATATCTTAGTTGAGCTCTGTCTTTACATGGATGGTAGAGTTGATAGCCCCTTTCACCAATCAGAGAGTCCAAGGATAGTGATGAGGCAAAGAAGAAAATCTAACATGAGAGTTTGCAGGATGGTGAAGTTATGTCAATAATTCCTAAGGCGTGGTGAAGTCAGATAAACTCTAAAATAGTACAGCTAGATTAAAAATGAGAAATGGTCTTTAAAAGTTGCTGAAGGCAAAAGTCTTTATCACTTGGTGACCAATGTTTGGGTAGGGATTCTCTTAGAACTCAATCCTTCCCTGAGTCTTAACTGAAGCCTTTTTTTCTTGGAATCTAGAATCAATCAATAAACAAGAATTGTCTACATCTGTAAAATGAACTGGAGAAGGAAATTGCAAAGCACTTTAGTATCTTTGCCAAGAAAACCCCAAATGGGATCATGAAGAGTCAGACACTATTGAAATGACTAAATGACACCAAAATCAATGTATGACAATAGTATTGCCATGGGTCCAAAAAACTGAAACTCTTATTTTTATTGCCAATATCATCTGTCAATTTAGTGCTCTGCATATAGTAATTAATAAATAAATGTTTACTAATTCAATTTGAACTTGGGACCTTATAACAAGGTAGCATTGGCAGAATGCCTCTACCAATTCTGGGCCACGCAGGTTATTCCTTAGTTCCTCTTTTCTCAGACCTATAATGAAGACAATAGCTAGTAATTGGAGGAAGCCTCATCATCTCCTCGAGTTCAGAATTTCCTTGACAGTGTATTTCTTACAGCTGTTCACAATTAGTGGGAAGAATTTTTTTTAATAGAATTCAGGGTTGAAGAGAATTCATAACAAGGACAGGAGCAATGTGAAATTATTACATAATAGAAGTAGTAATCTCATTTGGCAGGCTCACCAAATTGAATGATAAGAAATCTGACTATCACCCTTCAATGCCTCTTTCTGGGAAAATATCTGGGTGGGAGGTTATGGAAGGTCACACACTCTTTCTCTACTCTCACTGATAAATCAGAGGTGCCATGCTAGTCAATTTCTATTTGGGCACTCTTAGCCACTTGTAGAGTATGTAAATAAGTTAATCTAGGAAGCCTCTAATTTGTGGAAATAATTATTTACCAAAAGCATTGCAGGGTGAATATAGGGAGAAATGAGCTAGATCATATAAAAAGAATGTTTGGGGAATGGGCAAATAAACCATATTATTATAAAAAGATTTCTGTAGTTGACAGTAGAATAACCTTGTCATGTTGATGGTAAGCATTATAGCACCTGATAAAGCATTTAAGTCTCACATTCATATACTCTCTCTTCCCATTGGACTAAGAGCAATATCCTGAGTAAAGGATATCATAATTATATTGATAGTGTATAAAATGATGGACCAAAAATTGAGGTTATAAATGGGAGACAATTATCAGAGATAACAGTAGAGGAACAATAATGGAGTTCTTCCAAGACAGGCAGGCAAGTTCAGCAGTAGTAGGAAGCCAACCAAGTACAGGTGGAAAGAGAGTCATCTTCATGAAAGTATATGCCATTTGCAGAATAGTTAATAACTGGAACAGTTTTATGACAAAATTCAAGTTTAGAGATTCTCAAGAATCAAAGGACTTAGATTGCTACATCTTCCACTTTTCCCATGAGATGCTATATCTTAGGTATTTTACAATAAATACTACGATGAACAACAGATGCTGTGTTTTAGTCATGGTCTTCAAAACTGCTGGGTGAACATGAATAAAGTTTGGATGGCCAAGTAATCACTGTCATTCATAATGTTTCATTCTTCTTGTCAGATAGGGTAAGGCAGCGGATAGCACAGTGGATAAATGACATCGAACTTGTAGTCAGAATGATCTCTGTTCAAATCACAATAGACACAACAGCAGAGGGACCACAGGTAAGCCAATAAACCCATCTTGTGTAAAAGAGTGATAATACTAGCATATACTTCTCAGAACTATTGTAAGAATAAAATAATGTCATATTTACATATTGTTTTGCATTATGTAACTTGCTATTATTAATAAAAGGGGCTGGTATATTGAGTTGTGAAATGAAGAGTTGAATGTTAAGTGAAGATTTTCTTTCAATTCCTTTTGAAAATATTCTTTACATTTATGTGAATTCAGTTGGCAAAGAAGTAAATCTAACCAGTTTGAATACATGATTTTTAGGATCTCTTAGGGTCATCTAAAACACATAGATATACAAGCTGTGTGAGAGTAATATCCTTAACCCAACTGAAATAAAAATTTTATAATAGTCCTGGAATTTGACAGAGTTCTAACTATGATTCTCACAACTTGATGTAGCTCAGAAGATACTTTGAATGAATGTGATACCAAAAACAGAGAAAATGGGTTGGAATCCTACCTCTTAACCTGGGAAATTCATATCAGTTCTCTTTGTTTCAATATCTTCATATGTAAATTGAGAGCTCATAATACTTTCACTACTCATCTCAGTGAGTTGATTAGATAAAATGCTTGGAAAATTTTAAATGCTGTAGAAATATGAGTTAGACTTCCAGTAGAATCGAAAGCAAAATGTGACTTTCAATCAATCCCATGAAATGGATGAATTATGCAACACCAAACAATGGATTCCTAGCAGGACCAGCCTCTATTGTTTGAGACTAACTTAATCCTAAAGAGCTGAGTAAAGGAATCAATCCTAGAAACAGACCATTTAAATAAAAGAAATGACAACTCTGAGACTACATACCAACATTTTTTAGGTTGAAACCAAAGTATTGCTTCAGAAAATAATGTACATTTCTAAATACTTTCAACAACAAAAGAGAGAATGAACATTTTAATAAACTATGTCACTAAACAACATTTTTTGGTAAAAACAAATAAACAGCAAAATAATTCTTATAGTCAAAGAAGAGCTGAGTAAAATTGGAAAATGAAAAAGAATTTCTTTAGATTAATAAATGAAATGATGAACTATTTTAAGAAAAAATAGATAAAACCACAGTTAATTTGAACACTTCAATATTTCTTCCCATTTAGACCCACAGGAATTTGTTTTCCAGAGTCACAAATCTAGCCTGAAGTGAATTTCTGTCTATTCCTTTCACAGCCACCAGACAGCCACAAGGTTCCAGGGCTATTAACTTCTCTTGAGAAAGAGCTAAGGTCTTGGAATTCACTAAAATTAGTACCCATGGCACTTAACAATGTGGAATAAGTTTGGGAGGGTCAAAAATAGCCTATGAATTAAATCTATAAGGAAGTCAGACTGGGGACAAGTGAAGAGCAGTTGTATCATGATAATGAGTAAACTAGTGGAAAAAGCTATGTCTGTGTGAAGTTTGGATCTAGGATTCCAAACTCATAGACTGCCCACCATTATGCCTTGAGCTATCTATCAGCTGTTCTAGATTCATGGAGGGATTTCCCTAAAGTTAACCCTGACCAAAGAAATGTTGAGATGGAACTTTGTTTGAAAGCACTACTTAGTATATTATTAGTAGTAGTATAGACAGGTTTTTTGATTAATTTTACTCATATTCATTATAGGTAAATATAGCCAACCTTCCCAAAAATAGATCCATAAGAATAACTGTACTTTAAAAAATGCTGATCTGAATTGAGAGGGAGGTAGCATAATCCTACCATAATTTCTTGCTTTTGAATAGTTTGACCCAACACTTGGCAACTTCAAAACAAGGGAGAAGTTGTTAACATATTCTTGAGCTGTAGGAACCTACCTAACTACATCATCCAATAAGGGGGTCTTTCCCATAACCTAGGGAAAGAGAGAGTAATGAAATGAAAAGATTTTTGTTTTTCCCTCCACATAGGATGCAACAGAAATCAAGGTAATGATATATAGAGATAGAAAGAATATAAAAGATTATCCAGTCAAATTTCCTCAATTTGCAAATGAGAAAAGTGAGGTCAAAAGTGAAGTAGTTTGACCATAGTTACTACACAATAAATGCAAATTTGAACTCAGGTTCTTTGACTCTAAATTCAATATCCTTTCCACCGTTGAGAAGAAGGTCCATGGACAATTATCATTGAGCTAGACATCCTGGAAGGTGTTATCTCTTACTGGTCAATTTGGAGTCTCAGTACTAAAAAGCTGACAGTTGTACCGAAAGTTGAAAGTATGCTGCAGTTGTTATTAGTCCTGTTAAAAATTGTTTAAAGGAGAAAAATAATTTTGTATGAACTGTCCAGTCCCATCCATAGGGGAGGATGGAGGCAAATACATTTGCATGGATTTATAATTTTATTTACTAATTCAATTTTCAGCTTTCAATAAAGAAAACAAGACTAATTCAATTTTTCAATCATATATTATTTACATAGAAAGAGGTCTTATAGATGATCATTTCAAATCTCCTTTTTTGCAGTAAAAAAAAAAACAGCATGACTTAGAAAATTTTAAATGTCAATGTAAATGGGAAACCAGGACTGGAACCAAAATCTCCCAATTCCAAGTCTCACATAAGCCCCCTTTGCTAAGCCACATCAAAATACTTTGAAACACAAAATGGACTTCCAAATGAAAATGCTAGTATGAGCAGTTTAACATTAAATCTCAGAGAATATAAAATAAAACAACAAAACAACTCAAAATTATTCTCCATAAAGAGTAAAGAAAACATTTGCTCTGGGACTCAAAGGAACTAGGTAACAGAATATACAATCTTACAAAATTGCATTGCTTAAAGTATACATCATTCTTAATGTCCATTTTCCAATCTTCAAAATATCCCTAGGAAATAAGACTGTTTCTCATTTTTCCAAAGATAGAAAACAAATTGGGCAGTTTCTACATTGCTATAGTGAAAGCCAAAGAAACTGATTTGAAGCAAACATTAAGGGCCTTTTTCAAGGTTAAGTGCAAAAGGGTAGCAGATCTAGAAATGATTAAATACAATCACTGGAGCCTGAACCTCCTGGTGAAAAGGCAGTTGGTCCTAATCAAGATTACAGAGCAAGCCCACTCAACTGCCACCTTTATCTAATCTCTTCTTTTTGTGTAGATATACCTATCCATGACCATATTCTAGTCATGAATTTCAACTCAAGCCTAGTTTCCTCATCTATAAAATGAAGTTAGAAAAGATGACTCAGATCATCCTCCAAAGATCATAGATCATATAGTTTGAAGGACCACAGAAGCAGATAAGTTTGAAGAAATCAACACTATGACATTGCAAATGAGGGGAAAAAAAAAAAAAACTAAGTGCAGTTCAATGACTTGCTCCAAGTCACACTACTAATACATATTAGTTAGCTTTGAATTCAGTTCTTCCTTAATTCAAACTCAGTGTTTGATCCTCTGTATCTTTTACTGGATAATATCTCCCTGGGTTTCCCGCAGTGGACTTCTTTTTATTGTTGTTCATTATAACTGACTTTTCATGACCCTATTTGGGGTTTTCTTGGCAAAGTTACTGGAGTACCATTTCCTTCCCCAGTTAATTTTGTAGAAGAGGAAACTAAGGCAAATAGTATTAAGTGACTTGCCCAGATTCACACAGCTAATAATCTAGCTAAGACTAGATTTGAATGTAGAAAGAAGAGTCTTTTGGACCCCAGGACCAGAATTCCATTCACTGAATCCTTTGGCTGCCACCATGCTTCTTATATCATGCCTGTTATGTTCTGTGACATCTGTTTTGGTGGATGGAAATAAACAGTTTTATCTTTTGTCTTGTCTCATAACTGTATGCAATTTAAATACTCGATTAGATTTTTTAATATTAATGCTAATAACATTTTCTTGACCCATTTTTATTGACCTCTGTCCTTGGTCAAGTTTCTATTATTCCTGTATCTTAAGTCCTTACCCAGAAATCCAAACTACTTAATCTCTTTGCCATTGTCCTTTGAATGACTTCTTCATTTCCCATATCTGTCTCTCTTCTGAAGCCCCTATCTTCAATTAATATCTGTGATAAAAGCCTATAAGAAGTTTGGTACAGGAGTCAACTAGGTGGCAAAGTAGGAAGAGCACTAGCCTTGGAGTTGTAAGGAGCTGAGTTCAAATCCAGTCTCAGATGCTTAATGATTGCCTGGCTGTGTGACTTTGGGCAAGCCATTTAACCCTTTTGCCTTAGAGTCTGAGGACCTGGGTGTAAATTCTTTCTCTCACCCCATCTGCCTTGTAATATTGGCCAAATAATTTAAACTCACCGGGTCTAAAATGAAGCATTTGGACTAGATGGTTTCTTTGAGAATTTCCAGCTCTTTTTTTAATCTCCTTGATGTCCTGATTCCTAGAGAGGATCTCTTCTTTTCAACTCACTTGGACTACTGGTTATATTAAATAGTTAAGGTATAATGTGGCAGCTATGTATGACAAATATTAGAAGTTAGGATTCCAGGATGAGAGCTTGGAGTGCTAAAATAAAGACTGCTACAACAAATACATACATATTATATACATTTGTATATAATAAGATTATAGATCTGTTCCTGCTTTTGACTCATAACTTAAAATATTATGAATATTTCTGGGTTATCTTACCTTTCTGATACTTATTGGGGTTGGGATGGAGTAGACAGACTCATAATCTTTACCAGACCTAATACCTGAAACCCATGTCTCCTGATTGTTTTAGACAGAACTCTATTACACTTCATATGTGTTCTGGCATTGTTTCCAAACTGTTTTTTGAAATAGGTATTAGGTGCTAAAATATTAGTATTACAAATTTTAAATATAAGAAAAATGAGTCTGAGAGATGCTAAATAACTTGTCTATTCTCACACATCGAAGTAATGTCAGAGGTGAAATCTAATGGTGAATCCAAGTCCAGTGTTCCATCCACTAAGGCGAGGGACCTTTTGTCAAAACTGAAAAAATATTTCCATGTCTATGAAGTGGCTTTCTGAAATCCTACTCAGCTGTGAACCTTCCTTCCTTTCTTTGAACTACTATATAACCACTTTGTACTCCTTTCATGAGATTTCCATGTTAACTCAGAGAAGTCATCTAATTGTCAAATCCTGCCTTGTTTTTGAATAATTTCTGCTAACTTTCTCTAAGAACTTTTAAACTCCTTGAGGATAAGGATCCTGCCATATATTTAATCTTCACATCAGCTTACAATATTTGTATGTACTGGATACTGAGTTAAATATTGAAATAATAAATATAGAATTTCACCTCTTGAAACATTATTTGAAAATCTGACTTAAATGGTTATATAATCCATCTGTTTGATGAATTCAGTCTATTCCTGATAAATATATCTAGGCTTTGAATTTTTCTAACTTCAACAGAGGAAAGCAGAGAGACAGAAAAGAATTAAAAGCAAATTACAAACATTCAGGAGATCACGAGAAAAAATTGAAACAATGACCTATTTAACATTTTGGCATGGATAATTGATTTTAATGTTATGTTATTATTAATGCCAACTGAAGTGACAAACTGTTGCTCAGATTTCTTCACAGATTACACACTTTCAACAAAAACTTAGGTTTAACTAACCTGTCAATCGCCTTTAAAGATCCATTTTCTAGACTTCACACTAATTCCAAAGTGTTCCATTTTTGCACAGAAATGAAAACAACACCCTTGTTATTGAATGGAATCAAGAGACCACAGTCAACAAGTAATGTCTTCTTTTAGAGAGAGCATCCAAGTCTGCTTTTATGGAGAAGGGAGGGGAGGGAAGAAAACAACTTCTTAAGGAATATCTGGGCTTAGGGGGAAATGGATGACAGAAATTGCAATCATAGTTTTTTACTTGTTTATAGCAAAAAAAAAATCTAGTCGAAACCTTTACTCCAACTGTATTCATACTATATTCCTGAATGTCTAAGACCTCTGAAATCATATAGCTGATAATGCAGTTGTTTGGTGTACCATGATGTCAAAAGGAAAACTAAAATCTGATGTTCCTGGATTTTTATATTGGTAGATTATCTCATGTTTCTAGTCTTTTACATAAGTAGGATAACAGCATCCCTCTCCTTCCAAAATATTTTATCCCTCCTCAGTGTCTGAAATGCTACTCTTTTGTTTCATCTCCTTGTCCTAAAGATATTAAAGTATTGTAAAAAATACTGTTGTTTTGCAAAAGAGTTTTCTCTATTATCCTAGATTAGAAGTTATCAGCATAGTTCCCTTCACAGCAGGTTGGCATAGACACCTAGGTAATTAATGCTAAAAATGAACAAAAAAGAGAAGGAATGGAGGATGTCGTTGTTCAAGGCAAACTTTGTCAAATTCTCTATAATTGTTATTCTTTACTGGACCTTTATCCATTCCCTACTCCATTACATGTAACTGGGAGTTATTGAAATGAGAATTTTAACTATCTTCTCTTGCACAGCATGAATGGAAAAAGTAAGGATTCAAGGACATAAAAAGGCCTGGATTTTTTTTTCAGCCTCCATGCACAATGCCAAATGGTGATGAGGCTCTCACAAAGATGAAGACAGAAATTGGCATTTCCAAAGAACTTCCTGAAGTGATCTATGCATTAGGACATTAGTCCCTGAGAGAAAACAAAAATCAAAAGATTGAACTCACTCAAAATGAGTGCAATGGAAAGGACTATGTACACAATCTTCCATCAGAACAAAGAGGTTTACAGAAGGTCAGAGCTGACAAATGTACTGGAAGCAATTTATTGTATAAACATTGGGTGGATCTTTTAGAAAGGAGAAAAATCAATAAATGATTCATTTTAACATATAGATTGGAAACAGTGTAGCTACAGACAACCAAGATTTCAGAAGTGTAGAGGGGAAAATATCATATATTCTGGTATTTGTTGGAACTGCAATAAGCAAAAATGAATATAAGTGAATGAATCAATAAATAAGTGAATAGGCAGGTGGATTTAGTATTATAAAAATATATAATTATAGTAAAAAAAAGAAAGCTCCTCCTTCTTTTCCAATATACTGTGTGATATGTGCATTCTGTTCTTCTTGGATGACTTAGTCCTCTTGGGTATATCTCCTAGCATTCTCTTTTTTTTCAGTTCTTTTCTTCTCACTTTTAAAACACTGAGACTCCATCTGAAAAATTCATAATCAAAACTCAAAGGAAGGAACATCAAGTTTTCTTGCTTATTTATTACAGATAGTCAATTCATTAAAAGCTCATAATATTTTACAAAATATTTTAATCCAAAGTTTGAGAAAACATTTGCATATCATTTGTATTACATGGAAGCTTGCTATTTCACTGTTAAAAGATGGAAATCTTAACTATAAAATATTACTTAACTAGAAGCAAAAGACCAGTTTTAATTTATATAAGGTCAAAGCCAAATCCAGCATGATTTCCTGAGAAAACTTTCAGTAAGTTATATAAGACTAAGAGGTACAACAAATTCAACAAGAACTGTTTAAAAGTGTGTTTTCTCTAGTGTGGATTCTGGCACTTGAAGTATTTTAACAAATAATAGAAAAAAAGTTAACAAACTAAAGCTGCATAAATTCAGACACATTAAACACAGCTTCAAACACTATGTCATAATCATGTGGCAGACAAATCAAACTGGAATGTAGTAATAAAAAGAGGTTGCTTTCTAGGAGAAAAGGTTTTAAAAAAAATTAATGTCTTCATGAAAGGTAGTTAGTGCAATAGGTAGTGAAAACTGAGTCTGGAGTCAGGATATTGAATTCAAATCTAACTTGATAGACACTTAATAATTACCTAGCTGTATGGCCTTGGGCAAGCCACTTAACCCCATTTGCCTTGCAAAAACCTAAAAAAAATGAATGTTAAAAATTGTGGGGTGGCTAGGTGATGCAGTGGATAAAGCACCAGCCCTGGAGTCAGGAGTACCTGGGTTCAAATCCGGTCTTAGACATTTAATAATTACCTAGCTGTGTGGCCTTGGGCAAGCCCTTAACCCCATTTGCCTTGCAAAAACCTAAAAAAAAATGAATGTCAAATCTAACTTGAGATATTTGCTCACTCTGGCCAAATCATTTAAACTCTGCTTGCTTCACTTTATTCAACTTTGCAATAAGATTTTTATTAGCACTTACCTCCCAGGATTGTTGTGAGACTCAAATGAGATTTTTAAAAAGTGCTTTGTATAGCACCTGGCTTAGAGTAGGCACAGTAATAAATGATTATTTCCTTCTTTCCAATAACTAAGTAGAGTAAGCTTTGTAAATAACTACCAATAGCAGTCATCCACCAAAGATTTGTTTTTGTAAATTCACAAGTACAAAGAAAGAATGTGTTTCTCTGTTGAAATACTAACATATAAGATAGAAGGGATCACCAGGAGTGTCATGATAGCTCATCCAAATCACTGTGTGTGGCCAAAGACAGTGAGTTTGAGATGGAATAATTTCATCTTTTTAAAGCCTTGAGCTTGTTCCCTAAGGAGGAAATTTTGCTTTGCTCTGTCCTGTACTTGATCCAAAAATTCCAATTCTCAAGTACTAGAGTTTGAAGGGACAATAAAAGTCAACTATCAGAAAGATAACCCCCTGGTCAACACCTGCAATGAATGATCATTTGGGCATTTGGGCATTTGGGAAGCATACTACTGCCATCTAATAAACTAACAATTTTTTAAAGCCACAAAAGCTGCTGGCAAGTCAAGTTTTCTCCATTTTATAGAATTTCAGCTTCTGAGCAGGATATATTTTGCTTTGACTTTTGTTTTTGCTTTTTATCCTCAAGATCTAACACAGTGCCTAAGAGTAACTACTCACTAATTTATTATTGATTGATAGATTGATAGATTATCACATATACATATAAATAAAAGCCTAAGTGCAGAAGTTTACGTTTATCTGAATACATTTCATCTAGCTGTGATTCTCACATTGTTCCTATCTAAGTAAATCAAGACAACTATCCACAAAGGACCAAAAAAGGAAACTATGCAAGATTTGGCATACTTCAGTGCAAATCTATTACCATCACTGGGAAAATAACTCAAAACATATTTTCCACTAAGTCATTAGCACATCTGTCTATATAATTCCATCTGTCAAATAGTTAGAAAGATATCTATTTACTTTTCCATGTCTACCACTATCAAGAGTTCTTGCTTTCTTACTATTTCTCACTTTCTCTTACTTTTTCTCACTTTTCACACTAAACCACTAGAGAGTGAGAATTCTCTATCATCTCACTTTTCCAGTTGGATATATATATATATATATATATATATATATATATATATATATATATATATATAAATCCTTTATTCACCTTATAGTACTTATAGGAAAAGAACATTAGAAATGTGTCTATTTTACCTGTATACTTATAGACTGATGAGTAAAGACCCCCAGTCATAGTAGCATATTATATGATAATGATGATGATGATTTTCCCTTTATATTGGGGGGAATGAAATTTACATCCAAAGTTTCTTCCTTTATTTTTTCTCTCACACATCTGTCTCTCAAGGATTTTTCGTTTTTAAACAAAAACACACATAGGGCCTTGGGAAACCTTACTGAAAAAGTACTTGGCGGATTTTTACTGGAAAGATAACAATTATATCCAACACCTGCTACAACAATGCAGCAATTAGCTAATTGTTCATCCATGGATCTATGATTAAATGCTATCATTATCTGGGCCCTTCTTATTTCCCATTGAGCACACAGTCTGCATGATATAACTAGTACTGAACACAGTAAAATCTGTATATACTCAATCTAAATTAAAGTATCTGTAGTCTTAAACTACATAATAATCTGGGTCAACAGACATAGAGAAAATTATGGGGATATGTCAGAACATCTTCCTTATTTTAAAAGAACAATAGAAGAAATTCTCATATAACCAGTCTTTCTATTTCTCTTACATAAACATATAGTCATAAATATACACATTTTTCATTCTTTAGAGTTTCTGAGATATTGATTATGATAATGTTAAATTAAATTTTGCATAGAAAACAAGACAATTCCCAGGATGTCAGAATTGACCCCTTTATAACCAAAAAAAAGGACTTGATCCAAGAATTTTTTTGGTATCAAAGAGGTGATACAATCTAAGTAATTAAAAAACTAAATAATGAATCATTTGCAAAAGTTGAAAATGGATAATTCAAGTCATTTTCAGTAAGACCACCCTTTTTATTAATTAATGACAGTTTTATTTACAAAATTCCTAGAAATGGAAAGAAACTCTAAAGATAATCTAGTTCCTTCTTCTGTCTTTCTCTATTTCACTGATACAGAGCAGTACCTCCTCAATATGTAGTTTTAGAAGGTTTCTAAGGGGCACCAAGAATAAATGATTTGCCCATAGGTATATCGCTTCACACTGTCAAACATAAAATTTGAAACAAGGGATTCCTAATTGCAAAGTTGAAACTTCTTCCACAATGCCACATTTCTTCTCATTTTAAAAATGAGGAAACTAAAGCTCAAAGATTTAAAATGGTATGCCCATTGTCACATAGCTATTTAGTGGCAGAAATCATATTTTCTATATGGCAAATTAAGGTCTTTCTGCAATTAATCTATGAGATATTCCTCACACTTCACATAAAGTGATGATAGATCTAAAATGTGAAAATATTTTTTTTTCTATGAAGCCCTTCCTAGATATTTTATCCATAAGGGATCTCTCATTCTTTTGAATCCCTCTATAAAGAAGATATTCTATTCAGATGATGTTTAGAGACTCAGAGGTCATATAATGGTCATATGCTGACTTCTATTTAATAAACTTGTACATGTTTTTTTCTCATAATAAATTTTAGCTTGCTTAAATGTAAGGACCTTAGCAAATTTTTCTATTCAGTTCTTTGTGAATTTTAGATACTGCATTAAATATCAAATTAATGAATGCCATTCCAATTATCTGAGAACCTAGAAATAATAAGACTAATTATTCCAAGAACCATAAAATGGGTTTAAAAGAGGCAAGGGTGCAAAGATTAATAACAAGATGTTCTTGATCCTTCATTTCACTAAACAGAAGAGAGTATTGTTAATTTATAGTGGCTAAGGAAAAAAAAGGTCTAGCCAGTGCTGTAGTATAGAAACTAAGGAAACAAAAAAAGAAAAAAAAAGAAATGAATGAAAAAAAAGGAAAACACTACAGAAAACAGGGAAAACCACAAAGTAAAAACTAAGCTGAGGATAGAATTAGATAAGAAATATGAAACAGAAGCAGAGAAAGGACAAATAACTCCATATACTTTAATATTCGCATCATTGTGTGAATATAGAAACATAATTGATTCTCCTCCTGTTAGCTGTGAGTCATTAAGAAAAAGTTGATGACTTAAATTGAATATACCCTATTTAACAAGGCAAGTTTTTTTTAAGACTAATTAATATACTTAAAGAATTACTCCCAACAAGCTAAAATTCAAGGAAAGTTTCTCAGATGACTATGTAGGAGCCCTAATTTAAAAAAAAATCCCAATTCCTTTGTATCTGTTTTATGTAGTTTATTATTCTCTTTAAGAGATGAATCTGAAGATGGCAGAGAGAAGCCAGGCACTATTTTAAGCCCTCCTGACTTTCCCTCATAACTAAGGAGAAACAAGTCTCTTAACAGAATTTGGAATCACAGAACCCAGAGAAACACCCAAAAGAAAAACATCTATCAACAAGGTCTGTATCAGGGGAGTGTGGGTGAGCCAGGGGGCAGAGAGTAGAGAGCCAGCACAGGGGCAATGGGGTAAGGCTCCATGGGTGAGGTCCAGGGACTACCCTGAGAACAACTCCAGAAGCATTTACTGTGTGTGGGGGGGGGGGGGGGCAGAAGGGAGAGCTCCAATTTGGAAGAATTTATTGTGTGGGGCAGGGAAGCTCCAGCCATGCAACAGGACATCAATATGGTCAGTATGGCTGGTCTAGAAAATCAGGATCTTGAGTTACTGTGTTTTCAGTGAAGTTCCCATATTTCCAGTTGAGTTCCTAGCCCCCACCCCCCTTCCTGTGAGTAAAAGCAAATCTTCCCAAAACAAATCCAGTTACAGCCCCCACCCCAAGTCTAGGGAGTGGGCCAGTAATTAAGGTCACAGAGACTCCAGTGAAAATGTCTAGCATCCTCTACTGGCTGGCCCACTTGGAGTTACTAAGCTCAGTGAGCAAAGCCTCTAGGGATTTCAACACCAAATGTCTGTGAACCAGTCCCTCCCCCAAAGCAAGATCCTAGGAAAATAAAGAAAATCCAACAGAAAGGGGGGGCATACATTAAAAGTTACCTTTGAAGACAAGGATCATAACTCAGAGAGAACTAGAACTTAGGAGGAGAATATGAAATGGTCTTCACTTCAGAAAGACTTCGTAGAAGAGATCAGGAAGAAGTAAAAAAAATCAATTGGAAAAATTAGGTAAAGAAACACACTGAAAGAGAAAATTATCATCTTGCAAAAAAGAAAACAAAAATATAATTGGACAAGTGCAAAAAGAAAATAATTCCTGCAAAACCACAACTGGGCAAATGGAAAACTTCTTCAGAAATAGAATTTACCAATTGGAAAAGGTGTTGCAAAAGGAAAATGATGAAAATTCTTCTCTAAAAAAGAAGATTGGAATATGTGGAAACTAATGACTTTGTGAGACAACAAGAATCTGTTAACAAAAACAAAAAACATGAAAAAATAGAAGAAAATGTAAAAATCATATCAGCAAAACCACTGACCACAAGAATAGATCCAAGAGAGAAAATTTGAAAATGATTGGGTCTCCTGAAAAATTGAGGAGAAAAAAAAAAGTCTGGATTTCATAATTCTGTGTATAGTAAAGGAAAATTGCCCTGATTTTATGGAACCAAAGGGCAAAATAGTTATTGAAAGAATACATTGATCCTCTCCTGAAAGGGTTCCCAAAATGAAGAAATCAAGGAACCTTGTGGCCAAATTCCAGAACTATCAGATAAATGAGAAAATCCTGCAAGCAGCCAGAAAGAAACAATTTAAATATCAATGAGCCACAGTAAATATTACAAAGGGCCTGGCTGCATCAACATTAAAGGATCAAAAGGCCTGTAATTTGATATTCCAAAGAACAAGGGAGCTTGGAATGCAGTCAAGAATTCACTATCTGGCAAAACTGAGCCTTCTCTTCCAGGGGAAAAAGATGTACATCTAATGAATAGGTGACCTCCAACTTTTCCTGATGAAAAGAACAGAACTAAATAGAAAATTTGGACTTCAAACAGGAGACTCAAGAGATACATGAAAAGATGAAAAAGGGAAAAAAAAACTGTTATTCAATAAGATGAAATTGACTATATCCCCACCTGGGAGAAAGATTCTCATAACTCTTGAGAATGTAACTCTATTAGAGAGAATATACTTAGCTGGAAGTAATAAATACTCATGGCTTGTTTGTGACTCTGACAGAATGATTTTAAAAAAAATGTCTCCTTAAAAAGGGGGATAAAAAAGAGAAGTTAGGATGGAGCAGATTGAATGAGGTAAATTATATCACATATAGAGGTGCAAAGGACCAATTGCAATAGAGGGGAAGAAGGGACGAGGTGAGAAACAGCTAAATCTTAATCTTATCACATTTGGTTCAAAGAAGGATTAACATATATGCACTCACTTAAGTCTATAACTTATCTTACCTTTAGAGGATTAAGAGGGGAAAGGGGGGGCTGGGGCAGCTAGGTGGCAGTGGATAAAGCACCAGCCCTGGAGTCTGGAGTACCTGGGTTCAAATCTGGTCTCAGACACTTAATAATTACCTAGCTGTGTGACCTTGGGCAAGCCACTTAACCCCATTTGCCTTGCAAAAACCTAAAAAAAAAGAAAAAGAGGGCAAAGGGGGAGGAAAAAAGGAACTGACAGAAGGAAGGGAAGAAAGAAGGGACCAAGGGAAATGGTAAAGAAAGGGGAGAGGGGTTGGATGTAAGGGGGCAAACACATTGAAGGAGGTAATTTTCAGAAGCAAAATAGTGGGGAATAAGGATAAGGTGAATAAAATGAAATGAAAAAGGCAGGGGTAGCAATCCTTATCTCAGACAAAACAGTTGCAAAAATAGATCTCAATAAAAAGAGATAAGGTAGGAAACTGTGTCCTCCTAAATATGGATGCACCAAGTGATTTGGCATCCAAATTCTTAGAGGAGAAGTTGTACAAGTTTCAGGAAGACATAGACAGCAAAACTCAACTGGTGGGAGACCTCAATCTCCCTCTCTCCAAATTAGATAAATATAAGCATAAAATAAATAAGAAGGAAGTTAAAGAGGTAAATACAATGTTAGAAAACCTAGATATGATAGACCTTTAGAGAAAATTGAATGGGAATTGAAAGGAAAATACCTTTTTTTCTGCAGAACATGGCACCTACACAAAAATTGACCATGTACTAGGGTATAAAAACCTCATAATCAAATGCAGAAAGGCAGTAATAGTGAATGCTTCCTTCTCAGGTCATAATGCAATAAAAGGCATGTGCAGTAATGGGATATGGAGAAAGAGACCTAAAACTTATTGAGAACTAAATAGCCTCATTTAAAGGAATGAGTGATAAAAACAACAAATTATACATAGAATTCATTATTTCATCCTAGATAATGACAGTAACAAGGCAACATAACAAAATTTAGGTGATACAGCCAAATCAGCTATTAAGGGATATATATATCTCTAAATGCTTACATTAATAAATTAGAGAATAAGAAAATCAAGTATGCAACTAAAATAATTAGAGAAAGAACAAATTAAACACCCCCAATTTAGAAATTCAAAAAAATTAAAGGAGAAATTAACAAAATTGAAAGTAAGGAAACCATTGATTAATAAATAAAAGCAAGAGTTAGTTTTATGAAAAATACAGTACAATAGATAGACCTTTTGTTAATTTGATAAAAAAAGAAAGAATGAAACTAATAATCCAGAATTTTGTCTAACTATATGCTGATAAATTTGAAAACATAAATGGAATGAATAAATATTTAGAACAATATAAGGTGCCTAGGTTAAATGAAGAAGAAATTAAATATCTAAATATCCTTATCTTAGAAAAAGAAATCCAACAAGCCATCAATGAGCTCCCTAAGAAAAAATCTTCAAGTTCAGATGGATTCACAAGTGAATTCTATCAAACATTTAAAGAACAATTGATCCCAATTCTATATAAACTCTTGGGAAAAAATAGGTGAACACAGAATTCTGCCTAACTCTTTCTATGACACCAATATGGTCTTGATACCTAAACCAGGAAGAGTCAAAACAGAGAAAGAAAATTATATACCAATTTCCCTAATGAATATGAATGAAAAAAATCTTAAATTAAATCTTAACAAAGCAATTACTGCAAATTATCCCTATGATAATACACTATGACCAAGCAAGATTTATCCCAGGAATGTAGGGTTGGTTCAATATTAGGAAAACTGTCAGTATAATTGACTACCTCAATAACAAACCTAAAAGAAATCATATGATTATCTCAATAGATACTGAAAAAGCCTTTGACAAAATACAGCACACATTCCTACTAAAAAGACTAGAGAGAATAGGAATAAATGAATTATTCTTTACAATGATAAGCAGTATCTATCTGAAACCATCAACTAGTACTATATGCAATGGGGATAAGCTAGAAGCATGCCCAATAAGATCAGGGGTGAAACAAGAAAGCCCTTTGTCACCACTATTATTCAATATTGAATTAGAAATATTTGCTTTAGCAATGAGAGAAGAAAAAGAATTTGAAGGAATTAATATTGGTAAAGAAAAAATATTATCATTCTTTGCAGAGGATATGATGGTATACAGAGAGAACTCTAGAAAATCATCTAAAAAACTACTGGAAACAATTAGCAACTTCAACAACTCATTTAAATCCTCAGCATTTCTCTATATTGCTAACAAGATATAGCTGCAAGAGATAAAAAGAGAAATCCCATTAAAAATAAATTCAGAAAATATAAAATATTTGGGAGTCTATCTGACAAGGTGAACTCAGAAACTCCATGAAAATAACTATAAAAGACAAATAAAATTAGATTTAAATAACTGGGAAAATATCAACTGCTCATAGATAGGCTGAGCAAATATAAAAAATATGACGAATCTATCTAATTAAACTACTTATTTAGTGCCATACCAATCAAACTCCCAAATTTTACTTTAGTGAGGTAGAAAAACTTGTAAATAAATTCATATGGAGAAAGAAAATGTTAAGACTATAAAGGGATCTAATGAAAAAAAGTGCAAAAGCAGGTGGCTTAGCCTTACCAGATCTAAAATTATATAATAATGTAACAGTCATCAAAACTTTCTGCTACTGCCTAAGAAATAGAGTGGTTGATCAGTTGATCAAACTAGGTGCAAAAGAGACAGCAGGAAAGGATAATCTATTTGAAAAACCTAAAGAGTCCAGCTTCTGGGATAAGAATTCATTCTTCAATTAAAAATTATCGGTAATGTTGAAAGATAGAATGATAGAAACTTGGATTAGAGCTACATCTCACACACACTATACCAAGATAAGAACAAATTGCGTGCAGGATTTAGACATAAAAAACAATATTATAAGCAAATTAGAAGAACAGAGTTGTTTACCTGTCAGATCTTTGGAAAGGGACACAGTTTATGACCAAGGAAGAGATGGAGAACATCAGTTAAAGCCAAACTGCATAATTTTTATTATATTAAATTAAAAAGCTTTTGGACAAACAAAACCACTCTAATCAAAATCAAAGAAAGGTAGTAAATTGGGAAACAATTTTACAGCTAGTGTTTCTAACAAAGGACTCATTTCTAAAATATGTAGAGAACTGAGTCAAATTAAAAAAAAAAAACAAGCCAGTCCCCAATTGACAAATTGTCAAAGGATATACAAAGGCAATTTGGAGATGAATAAATGAAAGTATCCATAGTCAACTGAAAAATTGCTCTAAATAATAATTGATTAGAGAAATGCATATTAAAACATCTTTGAGGTACCACCTCATACCTCTCAGATTGTCCAATATGACCAGAAAGGACAATGATCAATATTGGAAGGTGGGTAATCCAGGACACTAATATATTGTTGATGGAGCTGTGAACTGATCCAAGATTTCTGGAAACCAATTTGGAATTATGCCCAAAAGACAATAAAAATGTGCATCCCCTTTGATCCAGCAATAAGGGTAAAAACATCACGTACAAAAATATTCACAGCAGTTCTGTTTGTAGTGGCAAAGAATTGGAAATTGAGGGGATGTCAATCAATTGGGAAATGGCTGAACAAAGTGTGGTATATGTATGTGGTGGAACACTATTGTTCTATTAGAAATCAGGATGGGTGGGATTTCAGAGAATCCTGGAAAGACTTGAATGAATTGATGTTGAGTGAGATGAGCAGAACCAGAACACTGTACACCATAAGGGCAACATGGGTGGCTATGATCAACCTTAATAGACTTCTTCACTCCATCAATGCAATAATCAGGGACAATTTTAGGGTGTCTGTGATGGAGAATACCATCTGTGTCCAGAAAAAGAATTGTGGAGTTTAAACAAAGACCAAAGATTATTACCTTCAATTAAAAAAAAAACAAAACAAGTTTTCTTATGTGCTACATGATTTTACCCTCCCTAATATCTTATCTCTTCCTCAAGAATATGTTTTTTTCTCTCAACATATTTAATTTTGATCAATGAATAATATGGAAACTATGTAAAGATTATCAGATTGATTTATGTTGGGGAGGGAATGAAGGGTGGGAGGGAAATTGTAAAATTCAAAACCTTACAAAAATGATACCTAGTGTTTCTATTGCCTCACTACTCACCTGCTTCTTGATATTTTGTAACATGTGATTTCCTACTAGTTTGTGAGACTGAAATCTGTAAGGTTATCAATGACCTCTGTCATGCAAGCTCCAAAAAGTTTTAATCTGTTTTCATTTCCATTGACTTTTCTATTGCTGATTGCCTCCTTTAAATTCAGCCTACCCAAATCTCTGTAACCCTGCACTATCAAGATTGTCCTGCTACTTTTTTTTCTGCTCTTCTTTGTCTTATTCAAGGACTCCTCTTCCTTTTACTGTCTTTTAAATATGTATATCCTTAGAGTGCAGTCTTAATGTTCTGTTCTTTTAGTTTTGGAATCCTTTTATTAGGCATCTAATTGTTCTGGGACTTGTAGACTAAAACCTCCAAGTACATTATGACTCCATTCTTTTCAACTCATGTTTAAGGAGTTGTTATTCTCATTGGTATTTCCTTCTTAGTTTATCCCCTACCAGGACCTTAAGTCAGTCCTCTCAAGTCTCATAACCTGTTTCAACTTTTTTAACAACAATTTTCTGCTTCCACCTTTCCCTCTCATCAATAAATTTGAATATTGACTTGGTTTGTGACAAGACTACCTGGTCAAATTTCTAATAGCACCAATAAATTCCTTCACCTGGGTCAATAAATCACAAGATTAGACACATCTTGGTTGAGGAGAGAGCAATTCTATGTTTATTTGTAAACATACTCTCTCCAGCCAAAGTGGAGTTCTTATCAATAAGAATATGAAGCAACTATTATACATTATGAGAGGATTATAATGTAGAACTATGTTATCTATAGGAAATCTCATTGGTTGCTTAACTAAATTTTATGATTCTTTGTTCATTCTATATAAAATGTTCCAAAAATTTTGCATCAGGGTTGGTGTTTTTAATTACCATTCATAGCAGATAATAATAATAGTATATTTTATATAGCTCTGTAAGATTTGAGAATTTCTTTACAAATATTACAGGTATTATTATCTCCATTTTACAGATGAAAAAACTGAGGTAGTGAAAAGTTAAGTGATTTTTGCCCAGGTTATACAGATGACCAGTTTTCAGGGTGGGATTTGTATTCAGGTATTCTCTACACAAGGTCCAATTCTCTATCCAGTATATTGTTTAGCTTCCCCCTAATGTGAAGATGCTTGAAATATTATCAGTCACTGGTCATTCAAAATAGCCCCTGACTTCATTGACAGGCTGAGTACAGGAGTGTGATAGACAATTTACCAATGATGTGACTCAATAAGTATATCAACTTTGGTTATTTGGAAATGATCCTTTCTAGAAAACACAAAAGTTGCTGTTATATTATTTAAACTTTTATAATAGTAACTCTAAAAAAGCAGATTTTATATGCATATGAATATATATGTGCATGTATATAAGAATGTATTTATGTATATATATAGATATACACATATCTACATATATACATATATGTATACATTTGTATGTATGTAAACTTTGTTCACATTCCTAAAGAAAATGAGGTTTATATTTGGGGATTGGTCTAGTTAATCCCTAAAGGTCCCTACCACCATGTACCCTATACTCCTAGTAAGCTTTTGTCAATATGCTTCCTTCTGCAAATATCAATTTCAATTCCTCTTTTCCTGAGTAGACCTCCCTCTTGAGATGATGTGACCAAAAGCATTCATTTTCTGTATACCAGTTTCAGTTGAGTAGCATTTTCTCATTTACTTAGCCTTGTTGTAAAAAAAACAATAAAATAAAAATAAAAACAGACGTGAAGTTCTTTACTAGGCCAGGATTTGAAAACTTTTTAGATGGATAGGACCTGGAAGCCCCTGTGCTCCATTAGAGCATTCTATGAGGGTGCAGAATCAACTCCCTAGACCAATAAGACAACAATTTGAGAATTCAGCAGGAGTTTTCGAATACCAAATTTTTAAAAAATTCATTGGTCAAGTTTTGGGAAAAGAATTTTAAATGAAATTTTCAAAAGTCATCCTCAAAGTCATTCTTGCAATGGGAATCTAACTCTATATGCAAAAATTAAAATTAATATTTAAAATATGACATTCACATGTTGGATTAAGGTTTATAAATAATTTATACATATTTTCTCATTTAATATTCACAACAACCCTGTGAAGTAAGTACTAAAAACTTTTGTCTCATTTTTTGATAGTGACACTGAAGTTCAATAAAAATAACTATTAAGAATCAGAAATAAGGAGCAGCTAGGTGATGCAGTGGATAGAGCATCAGCCCTGGAGTTAAGTACCTGAGTTCAAATGTGACCTCAGACACTTAATAATTACCTAGCTGAGTGCCCTTGGGCAAGTCACTTAACTGCACTGCCTTGCCAAAAAAAAAAAATAGAAACAAATAATTTGTGTCTGGAACTTTGTAACTTCATACCTAGTTCCAACATTTAATATAATGCAGTGGTGAGTATACTGTGCCAGCTTCCTGATGCGAAGACAATACCTCATTGGCTTTCCTAAATATGCAAAAAGTTAACCATAAAATAAAGAAAAAAATGTCTTGACTGCTAATTTGCCAAGTTAGACCACATGTTTTTAGGTCATAGTTATTTTAAGTTGGTCACTTAAGACAACCTAAACAACTATAATGAGATACATTGTCCCATTATTTCAGTCATGTTAATTACTAAATTGCAGAAAGTATAAAATAATCATAACTCATTTTAATAGCCTTTTTCCACTTAACAAAGTGATTTCCTCAACATAATCATATGAGTTTAATGTACATGCCATCAACCTATTTTATAAATGATCAAGTTGAGGTGTGGAGGAAGTAATTTATTAAGAGTCCTTAGAGTTCTAAATTATCAGTCTTTAAATTTAGTTTCTCTGACTTTAAATGAAATGGAATTCTGTGCTTTAAAGATATAAGGAACTTCACAGGTCATTTCTTCCAAACATCTCATTGCATAGACAAGCTAATTAGGGTCCAGAAATGTTAAGTGACTTGCCCAAAGTGAGTAAGGTTTTCCATTTTCACACCATCAAGATACAGGATGTGAACCCAGCCTCTTTGAATGTGAATTCAGTACTGCATTGACTCCAGCAATAAAACAACATAGAAAATTTTAAAAGGTACTTTAAACTTATGTTTTTATTTAATAAGTGACTATTTACATGGATCAGCTGGGTGGTAGAGTGCTAGACCAGGAGTCAGGAAGACTCTTCTTTTTGAATTTAAATCTGGCCTCAGACACTAGTTGGGTGACCCTGGGCAAGTCACTGAACCCTGTTTGCTTCAATTTCCACATCTGTAAAATGAGCCAGAGAAGGAAATGGTTAAAATTTTCAGTATCTTTGCCAGGAAAACTACAGAATCAGACATGACTGAAACAACTCAACAAGAACATTACATATCAAGTTCTTTGTTAGGTTCTAGACAGAGACAGACATAAAAGACAGCTCTTGTGTTCATGGTAGAAGGGGAATGAGGGAAAAAAAAGAAACACTTTTCTAAATTCTTTACAAATATCTCAAATGAGCCTGGCAACAACGCTGAGAGGCAGGTTCTATGATGATACCCATTTTATAGTTAAGGAAACTGAGGCAGTCAGAGATTAAGCAACTTCCTCAGGGTAACAAAGCTAGTATGTACTGTGAGGCAGGCTTGAATTCACCTTCCTCCCTCCAAGTTCAGAAATCTTCCATGGTGCTAGATGCCATTGTACTTTAAAGCAAAATAAAACCAAAAACCCCAATGAACTCTTGTTCAACTATGTTGAGTCCTATTTTCATCTTGAAAAAATTTTGTCCTAGCCTGAGTCGTTTTTTTTTCTCCTTTTCCAAGAATTGCCTCTACTTTTTCTTAAATCAGACTACTGAGTATTTCACAGAGAAGGATAACATGTTCCATCCATGCATATCTTAAACCCCAAGGAAAGGGGCATTTGCCCCTTTTCTGGGAGCAGCTAAGCTCCAAAACATCACTGTTTGCATTCTTTGCATTATCCTTCTGGAAGCTTTAGTTTTTCTGCTTAAAAAAGATGGACTGCTGGACCTTTGAAATACCTTAAATTGCCTACTTGAACCTGAATGACTTTCAATCTTTTCCCATTCTCCTATAAGTCATTTCAATGAAAATGGATTGATGGAGAGGCAGTTTTGCTTTCCTTTGGCATACTTAGGCTGGATTCTGAGAGAATTCCTTTGTGTATATAAAGGAAAGATATAATCTAGCCCCTTGAGTGCAGGGGTGGGTTTAGAGGTGGTAAGTGGCAGAATTTCAATGATTCATCCCCAGGTTAGAGAGCCAAGGTTTAACATTTTTCCCTTTGAAGAGACTGACTCTTTAAGATCTGCACATTGGTTGGTTTTGATTTAATTTATATTTATTAAACAAATGACCATGGTTTGATGATTTCACACCACGAGAAACATTTGGGAAAAAAACATCAGTTTGACATAAATTTTTCATAAAGAAGAAATATATGATGATGAAAAAAGCATATCATTTGTGAGGACACAAAGGAAACATATTATCAGATTTGTGCGAGTGTATTTACTAAATAGAACTGTTTTTACATCCCAGCAGGGATGCTCCTACATTTCTGTATCCTCAATTTATTTCTGTATTGCATAATGAAACGTTATTGGAGAATCTGAGCTTGTAAAAATATTTCTTTTTTAGGAGGATTGCTGCTGAATCAGATAGTGCTTGGAAATGTTCATTCAGTCCAGTGCTTCATCCATAAGCTGTGCCAAGCAGAAAGGTCCACAAATAGATCTAAAGATAATTTTTTCCATTTTTCAAGCTTTACTAAATTGTGATTCTGATGTAATTCTGGCACCTATTTGAGTTTTGGTTTGCTCATCTATAAAATACATATGCTTTAAGACATAGCTTATCTACATTACAGTATATATGTGAAAAGTCTGCTTTGCCAAGTTTAAATGTTATAAAAGTTTGAGTAATTGCCAACATCATTATCATTATCACTCTCAAGCCGGGTAAAAAAGTAGTGTTTACTAAGAACCTACGGAAGAAAACTTGCAATGTTATCAATTACTAAACTAAATACAACAATGCATCTGTGATCTTATTTATATGGGTTTTCTCTTAATTAGTGCAAATTGTGATCCAAATATATTTATATTACATGGATATTTTGACCTAAGATATTTCATGCATCCTATATAACAGATTCATTCCACAAATTTTGTTTATCTATTATCTATCTAGCTGTCTAGCTATCTCTCCATCTATCTATCATCTATCTATATCTCTCTATATACATAATTCCCTAGCTTAAAAAATGTACAGAAACTAAACTAAAACATCAAGTTATATTTCTCACACAACCCATCTCACCTCCACCTTAATAATCCCTAGTCTTCAAAGTGATTTAGGAAATTTATTGCAAATCAAACTCTCTCCTTCCTATACCAAAATTGTTTTGTATGTCTTTTGTTTTAATATTCTTGTATATGTTGTTGTGTCCACATAGAATGGCAACTTTTGGAAGGCAGGGACTTTTTTATTTGTGTTTCTGTACCCCCAATGCCTAATACATTGCTTGGTACTTAGTAGGGAGTTAATAATTATTTGTTGAATTTTGCATGAATGTTGTGTGAAAGACATATGTCCTTCAAAAAATTAGCTAAAAATGCTTATAAAAATAGCAACACACTGAAAAAGGACAGTCTCAACCACAAAAAAAGATATTGGCACTGAAGATGATGTAAAATTTTAATTCCTTGCCTGATTTTTAAGAACCTCCACAATCTATCTCTAAACTACTTTTCTATTTTAATTTCTTGCTCAAACCATCTACTTTTGGCAAACTGAACTTCTTGCCTTTCCACAATCATATCCTACCTTTTTTGCTTCTACCCATTTGCTCATATTAAAACACTGCACCTGAAATTCATTGGATCATAGATTTAATACTGGAAAAGAACTTGAAGGCAATTGAGTCTAAGCTCCATATTTTGAAAATATCATCTGGTATATCTTCTTTTAAAGATCAGCTCATGTTTACCTTTCAATGGAGGTTTTCTTTATTCCTCATCATTTCACAGAGAATCTTTTGTGATAATCTATTTTATGCATCATATATATATATATATATATATATATTCTCTTTTTAACCTGCTAAAGCTATTTTGCATGTAGCATCTATTCAACAAGCATTTATCAGGATAAATCTTGGGTGTCTATTATGAATAAGGCATCATGTTAAACCTTGAATTGTACCAAAAATGAAAATGGCCCCTGTGTTAAAGGAATTCTTATTCTAGTGGGGAAGATAGGAGGGGATGTCATCACCATAGGGCTGGAATGGTAGAAAGGGAGAACATTACAAACAAGAAATATGGAAAGACTTAGATATGACTTGGCAGTCAAGTTAAACCTTGAGGGGCAGCTAGATGGAGAACCAGACCTGGAGTCAGGAGGACCTGAGTTAAATCCAGCCTCAGGCACTTAATTATTACCTAGCTGTGCGACCTTCAGCAAGTCACTTAACCCCATTGCCTTGCAAAAACTGAAAAAAACAAAACAAAACAAATAAAATAATCTGTTAGTTTGTAGGAACTTCACCAGTTTTTTCATCCCCTGAAGGGAATCCTTACTTCGATATCCTTAAAAAAATTGTCCTTCTGTCTTGATTTGAAGATCTCTAATGAGGGGGGCCCTTAACTCCTTGAGGCAGCTTATTCCATTTTTATGCATCTCTAATTGTTAGAAACTGGACTTTCCCCCTTGGTCTCAACTGTGAATTGCCCAGCTTGTAACTCAAAGTATCTTTTCTGGTTCTTGCCTCAAACAGGTTTGGTTTTGTCTTGTCTCCACATATCCCCTCAATATAGAGACTATCTTCATGACTCTTTGAAAATGTTCTTCTCTACGCTATGCCTAGGTTCTTCAAGGGCAGAAGAAAAGCATTCTACCTGTGTGTGTGTGTGTGTGTGTGTGTGTGTGTGTGTGTCGGGGGAGCTGGAGACATGGGAGATGGAGTATCAAATTCAACAAATCCAGTTTGTTATGAATATTGGCTTTGTGAAAGGAACTGTGCTTTTTAAAAATGCATAGACTTTCCTTACTAAGTCACAGAAACCTCTTCACCTCTACAATTGGACAAAATGCTCTCTGTACCTAAAACCTTTCCCTCTGATTATCTGTTTCCTCCCATAATCTCCATTTTAAGAAGAAAGACCAGGCCAACCATGTTATCTTTCCTTTTCACGCTGCTATACCCCTATGCCAAACACCTGCTTTGCTTCCTTTCTTTCCCTCCTCCCTTTTTTCATCTTCCTTATGTGTATTATTTGGTGTGGACTCCTTTGAGGAGCAGAAATTTAAATTCTTTTTTACCTCTAGCACAGCACTGCAACATAGTGAACACTCAATAAATACTTGATGATTTGATTTGTTTTCCAATAGCATTGGCAAAGATAACGTCCTTTTGTTTCTTGTTATTCTCCTCAGTTCTCTCCTGCTGGATACCAACTGATTCAGATGGCATGAATTTTATATTCACCTTCATGAAAATGCAAGTCTCCAATGACAGAGGTGTTAAAGAAGCATGAGAAGATTGCACCATTCTTTGAGAAAGAAGATGAGATGAACATTCATCTAGAAAAGGAATTCCATGTGGGTCATATGCTTGAACTAGGCAAACCCCAAGCAAAATTTGTTAAGATGCAGCCAGACAAGGACTATTTCTCTGCTCTCTATAATTCACCTATCAATTCAAGGAAAACAAGGAAAAGGGCCTAGTGTTGAGCAACAAGGTTTCCAAGTATATATCTCTCAAGATCAAAAAAGATTTAGCATAGTTTTAAGGATAACATGAAAAGGAAACTGATAAAGTCAAGAACAAATTACAACAAAAGTATTATGAGAAAGTGGACTGAACTGTTTCCAGACAGAGAATCTGGAAGCCAACATATTGATCTTTATAGGCAACCATTTCCAGGTCCCTCCTTTTAGTTTCAGTTCAACCTGACCAATAGGGAGAGTATGTCACCCACTTCTTGTGGCAGACCAAAGGGGCAAGGCAAGGGTGGTCTTTTTACTGATTTGCCAAACTTACCATTTACACCCACACATTTTCCTTAATCTTGTGCCAAGTTTTCTGAACTTCCTAAACTTCCTGGGCCTTCTGATTCCTCCTTAGTTGAGACAAATAAACCATTGTGTGGAAGTGCACATGTATATACATGTACTACCAAGTAGAAAGTGGAGGGAAGTTGTATTTTTTTTTAAATTACAGTCCTCTTCCATCTTTGTTCCACTCCCGTCTGATTCTGTCCGTTTCAAAACTTGATAATAATTGTGTAGATATTTTGTGGAAATGAAGAGAAACTTTATCCTGCAACAACTACCCCCCCCCAAATACTGCTCATGTGAAAGCATCATCTATAGAAAAGAAAATTCAGTATTAAAAAAGAAAAAACTAGAGATGGGGTCAGACAGACAGTCAGACAGACAGAGAGAGAGAGAGAGAGAGAGAGAGAGAGAGAGAGAGAGAGAGAAACAGACTGGCAATTTAGATTGGAAAGGTGAGAAATTTTAAAAGGAGTAAATTAAACAATCCCCCATTTCATTATAAACTTTTTTTTAGGGAAAAGAATATCTAATCTTTAATCTTTGTATTTCCAGGACCATATATATACATATATATGTATATACATATATATGTATATACATATATATATATATATATATATCAGATGTTTAACAGAAATTCAAATTAATGATTTCAGCCATGCAGTCATAAAAATAAAGATTTAAGCACATAGGAAAACACACATAAGGGGCGGCTAGGTGGCATAGTGGATAAAGCACCAGCCCTGGAGTCAGGAGTACCTGGGTTCAAATCTGGTCTCAGACACTTAATAATTACCTAGCCCTGTGGCCTTGGGCAAGCCACTTAACCCCATTTGCCTTGCAAAAACCTAAAAAAAATCCCCCCCCACACACACATAAGCACAAAGATTTTCTTTCTTTTATTATTACTGAAAGACTGGTGGCAGATAATAAGAAACCATTTGGAAGAATACTAAATGCTTGTATTCACTTGTGAATGTATGTTAGTCTATCACCAAAACTCTAAGATATTTATCATGTGGTCTCCTTCAACTATAATTGTTTCAGCAAAAGCACCAATAACTTAATTTACAGGCCTCATCAATCAGTTCTTCACAAATCCACATATTAAGCACCTTTTTTTAGTATCTAGAACATAATAATCTTCCTTTTTTTCACAACTAGTTTTTAGGGAAAAGAAGGGGTTGGGGAGGTATTGGAACAGATGCAGCTTTCTTATATAGAAAGACCCTGCTCATTACATGGTCCTTTAAATCACAGGCTTTAGAAAGGTGCTATTTTAGCTCTTTTTATTTCAACCTTTAATTACTACCTCTGTTCACAGGAATGTTCTTTAAGTAGGTTCTGGGAATTGTTGATTTTATTTTTTTAAGGAAAGGATTTATTTTGAGGAGGCTTGTTAAGTACACATATCAAAAGGCCACTTTGGGCTTCTACAGAATTGTGATGAGTCTCAATCCCTGGCAGTCTCATTTATTAATATTCCTGGATGCTATCTCATTGGTCAAGAAAACCTCAAGACAGATGTTTTTTGAATAACAAATCACAATCATCAATTGTCCAAGAATTCTTTTTTTTTTTTAGAAGGATAGAAGAAGTAATACTGCACCCACTGATGATCCACTAAATCCTTTGGTTAAGAGTATTTTAAGATCAATGACAGATTTAAATCTTTATAAACAGTGCTCAAAATTTAAAAAGCAATCATAAGAACACTTGAATTAGAATGATAGTCAATAAAGTCATTTATATCCTATGCATCAAGTTTCCATTAAAATAAAACATAAGCAGGGATGCTATCATGATAAGAAAGATTCTAGGGCTCCCTCAAAGTGAATAATTGGCATTTAATTTGTATTTTTGTATAAGTTTTGTTGATTTAATTATTAGGAATGTTACAATTATCCTCATGTTAGAAATAAATATACAGATCTGGACTTCATAAAACAGAGTTGAGTCAAATGAAGAAATTTCCAAAAGATGAAATAATTTTTTAATTAGCACACCACATGTGTTAAAGTTTAATTCAATTCAAACAGCTTTCTATTAAGTATTTGACATTTCCAAGCATTATTTTAAGTTCTAGGAATCTTGAAGAAAAAAAACAAAAGGAAAAGTAATTCTTACTCTCAAGGAACTTAAATTTTCAAGAAAGATCCAAGATATAAAATGATACATACATACAAAAAAAAAATAATTTGAAGACAAGAGGAGAACCACAACTATGGAGATTTAGAATATATTCAGATCTTTTATGTAAGAATAAGAGGTGGTTTGTATCAGAGAGACTTGAAAAGTCAACTATGAACCTTTTTTGTCAACTGAATCATATTTTGCAAGTAATAGTGGGTAGTTATTAATTAAAAGAAATTGCTGGTGAACACTTTGCAAAAAGTCCTTTGCAAAATGGAATAATCACATACCATGACCATTTCTCTATTTCTTAGGATAGGAAATATTAGCAGTTTGGATTTGATTATATCAATATTCCTCAAGCACTAAAAATCTTGTGCCATCAATCAGTTTTTTGTGTGTAAAAATAATAACACATATATAGTACTGAAAAATTGGTTGACTTTTAGAAGCATTCATGTGCACACATAAAAAAGTGAAGCTGCTAAGTCTATTTCACATTTAAAGATGAAGTTATAGGCCCAGAGGGATCTGTAAATAAATGTGCCTAAGTCCCCTCAAAGGAACTGGTTTTATAGAGTAAATTCTTTTTCAGCTGTAACACTAAGTTATTTATGATTTACAGGCAAGAAATATTTGTCTCTGAAAAATAAAAGGATAGAGATGATATCAGGAAAAATATTCCCCAATGACATTCTCTAAAATACACTTTTAATCAAAAAATGTATTAAAGACACAAAGAATAAAAGTCTTGTGAAAAAATTATGTGGAACCAATAGGAAAGAAGGCAAAAATTTTGTTCTGTCAGAAATACTAACACAAAACCCTTGTGAAGAAATGATTTCTTAAAAAAAAAAACTCCTAATTGCTGCAAAGGAAGGTGACTAGAGAATTTTAAACTACATTTTTTTTAATCATGGACCTCTTTGGAAGCATGGCAAACAAATGTTATTCTAAGAATAATGATTTTAGATTCATAAAATAAAATGCATAGAATTACAAAAGGAAGCTATATATTTGAAGCAATAAAGGTTCCCAGATTAAGACGTCTATTAGATGTTCTTTAAGAAGTTTTTCTCTTCTTTTAGACCCAATTGGGAGATTTTTACATTTGTATTTGTACTGCCTCCATCTCACCACCTTTTCCTCAGTGCTCCCTTTCTTTCTATCACTTTGTCAGATAACCCAGTGCTCAGGTTGTTCCTTAGACCTTGTGCTATTGCCTTCATGTGTCTTTAATACTTGACCTTGTTCCTTCCAATCTCCTTCTTCTTTGTAACTTACTATAACTCATTCCCATGGAATAACAATTGTATGGCTAAAGCAATTAGATTTTCCCATCTAAGCACTATCATCTGGTTCTGTGAACCTGCAAATCTCTCAAAATTCCATGATGGAAAAATGATAAAGATGGTAGCATCATGGTATTACATAACATTCAATGTCCTACCTAATTTTCTATGAATACACAGGTTGTCCTATAGCCTCCAGTTTGAACACATTCCTTGCTCACCTCCAATTCACAATGTTCTTAACCTCCTTCAAAAATAAAAAAAAAAAAAACTTCACGAGAAAATTATTTGACACCATTAGGAACCAAGGCAAAAATTTTGTTCAGTCTGAAATACCAACACAAAATCTGTCTGAAGAAATGCTTTTAAAAAGAATCTCCTAAATTCTCAGGTTCCTCCTCTTATTTGTGATTATTACATATTCACACTCCTGCCCCTAGTTTTTAGAGCACTTTTCTTTTTTAATTGTTTTTTCTTTTTCTTTTTCAGGTACTTACCACTGTCCATATGATGTTTTCCCCTCAGTAAAATATAAGCCCCTTGAAAGCAAGGATTTTCCTAGTTTTTTTTAATTGTTTCCCAAGTTCCTAGAAGCTTGTCACAGAAGTAGTAAATGCTCATATATTTGTAGTATTGAATAGGATAGAATAGTACCATTATCTTTATGATAAATCAACATGTTTTTATGCATTTGCTAGCACAAAGCCTACATCTATTAAGATTATAGTGACCTAAAAGATAGTGTCTCTGATCTCAAAGACACTGACTTTCTTGGGTAGAAAAATAACTAAATAGAGAAAACCATGAAGCTATACTATACTTACTAAACATCAAAACGTGATGGTAGAAATAAGAATTGCCTCATGTGTTCAAAGAGAGTTTATTGTGAGGTAGGATGGATTTAAAGGCAACCTCATAGAAAAGATTACACTTGAATATCATTATGTCCCAATTATCCATCAAAGAGGGAAATGACATCTTATTAAATTAGCTGGTACATAATGAAGGGTTACAGCTAGACTACAACTAAGTGAAAAGAGCTCATACTATATAAAGGAAATGGTGTCAACAAAAGTGGTCATAGCCCAGTCATAGGATGATGAATTAATCAATTTGACTACATTAGAGGCTTCAAGCAGGGAGATAGGAAAAAATGAAGTTGGAAAGAGGGACAGTACCTATATTGTAAAAAGCTTATAAGACTCTAAGTAAAGGTATATGCATTATGTGCCCACCCATTATGGAATGGATTGGGTGGTCACTAAAACTTTCTCTATTTTCCAATCTATGTATAGGTATGATGGAAATTTGTCGTATAATTATTTGTATCATCTCTTTGAGAATAATTTCCAGGTCTAAATATCCTGATATCTCTCTTGACTCAGGGAAACATTTCAAAATTTTCATGGAAGACACATCCACCTGGTTATCCTAGCAATGATTCAAATTCAAAATGTGTAACCCTGAACCCATCATTTCTCCCCAATTTATTATTTCTTTTCTTGACTTGGTGGTCTTTGTGATTATCACCACTCTTCTGCCATTTACCCATGCTAGCAATCTTGGGAGTTAGATCAGATTCTACCCTCACAAAGCACACAGATCTTTCAGTCACCAAGTCCTAGAAATTTTAGTAATATTTGTTGATCTTTCTGTATCTAACCATTCCCTACTTTCCTTTGTGCTATCAGTATTGCTTTCCATGAGTCTTTTCTAACTATCTTTCAGTGGCAAAAAACAAACAATCAAAAAACTGATTCTTGATTCAGAGGTCAATTCAAATCCTTTCTTTTATATATCCTATTTATGTGACCTTAGACAAGTCAATTAACTCCCTAGTATTGAATTGATTCATTTGCATAATGATGGTATTGAATAAGGACTTGTGAGGTACTTTTTAACTCTTAGTCACATCTCTGTTCACTCCTATACAAACTAAGTTGTCATTTTAAAACATAGGTATAACCACAATGCTCAACTGCCCAAATACCTTCACTAGCATTTCATTTAACTCTAATGCTCAAATATTATCATGTTGTCAGTTAATTAAAATCTGATAGCCTGGCATTTAAGGTCTTCAATAATTTGGTTCTAACATATCTATCAACCCTGTTACATATTCCTTACACGATGAATTTTTTTTTTTGGTTTTTGCAAGGCAATAGGATTAAGTGACTTGCCCAAGATCACAAAGCTAGACAATTATTAAGTGTCTGAGGCTGGATTTGAACTCAAGTATTCCTGACTCCAAGGTTGGTGTCCTATCCACTGTGTCACCTAGCAGCCCCTACACCATGAATTCTTATAATCCAGGCAATCTTGATTATTTGTTATTACTTGAGCAAGTCTTCCTTTCCTTGACTCCTTTATCTATGCTGCTCTTGACTTTTTGGATGATCCCATTGGATTTATTAACATTATTTAACCACCTCCTCCATGAACCATTTCCTAAAGCTCTGGGAGAGTCAATTAATTTCTCCATCATTTATCTCTCAGTATTTTGTTTTCTTACTATGTCAATAGCTTTGCGAATTATTTAGTTTTTTTCCTGTGTCAAAAGAAAATATATTCAGTGGTCTAGCAATCTTTCTTAAAATGATAGGTAGATAATAGACAGTTATGCAATGATAAATAGAATTCAAATACCAATTGACTTTTCTAGCTTTTCAGCTATTATTCTAATATCATGTGATTATCTTACTTCCTTTCCTTATCTAGTGTTCTCTCTATTCTCTTTTTTCTCATAAGTTACTATAAATTATGTTGTTGCTTATTTGTACCTACCATATCTCTCTTCATTATCCCTTGGTTTGACAAGAACTCTCATTTCTCATAGATTATTTCTATTATATTTAATCTATTTTAAAATTTTATCTCCCCTTACTATACTGTCAGTTCTTTGAGAATAATTAGTATATTAAGTGTATATATGTATATATATATATATATATATATATATCTTGCACAGATAGTTTTATAAGTGTTTAATAAATGCTTCAAAATGAATTAATACAAAACACAAATATATAAGATACACTATTAATTAGCATTTAGAAGCATTTTAAGCCTTCTAGATTAATGTAAAGATTAAACAAAATTTGAATTAATGACTTTAACAATTAATAGTATAAGTTATTCACTTCCAGTTTCTAGATGTAGTTAAGATGAATAATAACTTTGGAAAACAAGAACATTATGATTCCAAAGTCATACTGATCTCAAAAATTCATCAGATAAACCTTTGAATACTTTAGAAACCAAAGAAAGAAAATTGAAATAAGGGAAATTTCACTTACTAAAATGGCCAAGAAGAGATAGATGTTTATCAGGCTTTGCATTTTTCTATTTAAGTATTCACTTTTATTTATAAATAAAAACACTTTAGATGCAAGATGGGATTGATTCATGAGTTCATTTGTATCCAGGGTAATACCATTTAAGTGTCATGCATGTGGAAAAGCAAAGATTCTTAATGAGTCCACCATCCTGAAAGCATTCACATGCAAACCCCTAGAAATCTTATAAAGGAAATTCTAATTATGTGACACTGAAGAGTTGATACTTGCAGGAGATGGAATACTTCTTGCCCTTAAATTTGCATACAAGGCCAAAATATTTCTGTTGAGCATTTTTGATATTCCATCAATATATAGCAAATGGAAGTCATGGAATAATAGATAAAGAATTTAGAGCCAGGATCTCAGGTTCAAGTCTCACTTCTATCTGATGCTTGTCCTTCATTTTTGACAAAGACCATGCCATCAGAGAGATGATGCCATGAGAAGCACATGGATTGGATTTGACGCAGAGGGTTCTGTGCTAAATCACCAATCTCACTTTCTCCTCCAGAGCCATCTGAGTCCAGTGATCAGATATGAATTGGAATACCTAGAGATGATCCTCAATGAGAGGTAATCAGGGTTAAATGATTTGCCTGAGTGTATTCAGCTGGATTCAAACTTCACTCCTCCTGAATCCAAGGTCAATATCCTATTCACTCCACCTAGCAACTGCTACTAAGAATAAAAACAATAATAGCTATATAATGATAAATTGATTGATTCTGAAGTTACCAATAAAAATACTTTCTCACCTTGCATGTGTAAAAGTACTTTCCTCATTTTAAATTTCATTTAGTACCATCACCACCATCATCATCATCATCATCTAGCATTTTTTATTACTGTTATGTTCCAGGCATTGTGCTAAGCATTTTACAATTATTATCTCCTTTGATACTCACAACTCAGAGAAGTAGTTCATATTATATTCTCATTTTATTGTTTCAAGTAGGACTTTTCCCAAATATATGTCAAGACAATTTTGAGAACTCATTTTTTTAGTTTTTTTTTTTGCAAGGCAATGGGGTTAGGTGGCTTGTACAAAGCCATACAGCTAGTTAATTATTAAGTATCTGAATCCAGATTTGAACTCAGGTCCTCCTGATTCCAGGGTCTTACTCCAGTCTATCCACTGGGCAACCTAGCCACCCCTTGAGCATTCATTTTTAAATAATTTCAAGTTCCAAACTTTTTCTCTTCCTCCTCTCCATTTTTCCTAAAATGTTAGGCAATTTGATATAGTTATCCAAGTGATATCAGGAACATATTTCCACATTAATTGTGACTGTGAAAGAAGAAATAGATCAAAATAAAAATGCAAAAAAGTATTAAATTTAAAAAAAACTGTCTGCATTCAGAGTCCATATCCACAAGGAAAGCATTTTTCCTCATTTGGTTTTAGATCATTGCTGAGAAGAACTGAGTCATTCATACATGACCTTTTGGAACAGCTCAAAAAGGATTTTAAAAACCAAAGTAGAGAAAAAAGAAAAATGTTGAAAAGAAATGAGAATCAAGCAGGAAAATTATGAAAAATTAACTGAAGTAAACAGTACCTTTAAAAGTAAAATTCAACAAATGGAAAGAGAAATCCACACCTTTAGAAGTAAATTGAAGCATTGGGTAAAGAAAGTATAGAAGCTAACTGAAGAAAACAAAACTCTAAAATTAGAATTGGACAAATGAAAGCTAATTACTCTATGAAACACCAGATTTCATGAAACAAAGCCAACAGGATGAAAAAAAAATAGAAGAAAATATAAAGAAAAACAATTGACCTGGAAAATAGATCCATGAGAGAGAATTTACAAATTATTTATGTACCTGAGATCCACTATCAAAAAAAAGTTCTTTCACAATATCATGCAGGAGATTAGCATGGAAAATTGTCCTAATATCCTAGAACAAGAGGATGAAATAGTCCTTGAAAGAATCCATAGATCTCCTCTAGAAAGAGAACCAAAAATAAAAATTCCAAGAAATGCTGTAACAAAATTTCACAATCTTCAGCTAAAGGAGAACCATCAAAAAAAGGAATTTAAATACCAGAAAATCACAGTCAGAAGTACATAGGACTTTTCAAATTTAAAGGATCAGAGGATATTGAATATAAAATTCCATGGGTAAAGGAGTTTGGCTCACAACTAAGAATGAACTACCCAACAAAATGCAGCATATTTTTTCAGAGGAGAAGATGAAATTTCAATAAATTAGAGAACTTTCAATTTTATCTGATAAACTGAACAGAAAATTTGATCTTAAAATACAAAACTCAGGAGATGCATAAAAAAGGTTAATGGAAAGGGAAAAATTGTTAGTCAATAAGACTAAATGGAAAGACAATAACTCTTGAGAATTGTATTTGTCTTAGGACAACAGCGGGACATAATTAAACAGAGGATATTAGTATAAATTGATCATGATGTGATTATTCACTTTATCTCATGAGGAATACATCTCGATTGGCACAATTGAAGGGAGCATACTTAAACAGAGGCTGTGGATACAAAACTGATCATGATGGTGATAATGTTTATGGTTTTTGAGAATTGTCCTATCAGGAGAGCTGAAAGGAGTGTACTTTGAAAGAGGGTGTGGGTAAAAGACAGGTATAAAACAAATAAGATATGAAAATAAGATTATGTTGGTAAAGAAGGTATAAACATTAGAAGACAATATCACATGAAAAGGTACAAAGAATGTATTAGTAGAGGGGAAAATGAAAGTGTAAACACTAAGTAAATCTCTCAATAGATTTGACTCAAAGAGGGAATGCTATACATTCTCAATTAGTTTAGAAAATTTATTCCATACAACACCGAAGTAGGAGGGAAAGGAGACAAGACAATGTGAGACAAGCAGCAGTAAGAAGCAAATTGCTGAGGAGGATTAAAGGGAAAAGAGAAAAAGTAGAAATAGTGGAAGAAAGGATATAAGTAAATAAAAAAAATATGCACAAAAAAACCAAGGTAGGCAAGATTTAAAGAAATGCAGAAATCTGGGAAGCAATTTTCACAGCTAGTGTTTCTGATAAAGGATTCATGTCTAAAATATATAGAAAACTGAATCAAATGTATAAGATTACATGTAATTTTCCATTTAAGAAATGATAAAGTATATTAGTAGACAATTTTCAGATGAAGAAATTAAAGCTACTTAAAGTCATACAAAAAAGTGTTCCAAAACATTATTGATTAGAGAAATGCAAATTGAAATAACTCTGAGATACCACCTCATACCCATCAGATTGACTACATTGACAAAATGGAGTAAAGATCAATGTTGGAGAGGATGTAGGAAAACTGGAACATTAATGCACTGTTGGTGGAATTGTGAACTGATCCAGTCATTCTGGAGAGCAATTTGAAACTATGTTAAGGGGCAATAAAACTACATACCCTTTGATCCAGTGATACCAGTAATAGGTTTATATTCCAAAATGATCATAAAAATGGGCATGTCTCACAAGTACAAATATATTTAAAACAACTTTATGCAATGGCAAATAATTTGAAATTGAGGAGATACCCATTAATTGGGGAATAACTGCAGTTATGGTATATGAATGCCATGAAGTTCTATAAGAAATCTTGAGTGACCAGATTTTAAAAACTTGGAAAGATTTGCACGAATTGATGCTGAGTAAAGTGAGCAGAACCAGGAGAACATTGAACACACTGACAATGACATTTTGAGATGATCAATTGATGACATTTGTTTTTCATTCTCAAAGAAGACCATGACCTCAGGGAGGTGATGCCATGACAAGTATGTGATTTGGAATTGATTTAGGGGTTGCTGTGGTAAGTCACCAGTCTCACTTTCTCCCCCAGAGCCATCTGAATTCAGTGGTCAGATATGAATCAGGATGACTGGAGATGGTCCTGGATGTGAGACAATCAGAGTTAAGTGACTTGCCCAAGGTCACATAGCTAATAAATGTAAAGTGTCTGTGGCTGGATTTGAACACCTGTTCTCCTGATGCCAAGACCAGTGCTCTATCCACATGATACCTAGCTGCCCTATGAGTTGATTAACTATGATGGATACAACTCCTCTCAGTAGTTCAGTGATCAAGGACATCCTGGAGATCTGTTATGGAAAATGGCACCCACATACAAAGAAACTATGGAGTCTGTATGCAGAGCAAAGTATAATATGTTCACTTTTTAGAATTTCTTTTATTTTTTCTTTCTCTCTCATGATTTTTTTCCTCCCTTAATTGTAACTCTTCTTTTACTACATGCCTAAAATGGACATATGTTAAATACAATTATAGAGGTACATCCTAATTATAGAGATGGGTAGAAAAATGAGGAACTCAAAAACTTGCAAAAGTATGAATGTTGAAAACTAACTTTGGAATAAAATTTTAAAATATAAAGAATAAAATAAACAAAAAATAATTTGAATGCTATACCACTTGGTGTATATATGTTCAGTATTGATAGTACTTCATTTTTTATGGTACTTTTTCTTAAGATATATTTTCCTTCCATGAGCCAAGTATCTTCCTCTCGACTTAATAGGGATTTTTTATTCTCTTCACGTGAAATAATTTTCCCAATTTACTTCTCTGTAACTATTGTACTTCTCTTTATCAAGCCTTAGCTATTTTTATGTCATTCCCTCAAATTCACTTTATGCCTTCTAGCTGTACTATTAGTAGTACAATTTTTAAGAATTACAAGCATAGTTTAGCTACATTAAACCCTTATGTGTTATTTTCTCTTTGCCATTTTAGATTTCTCTTTAGTCTTGATATTAGAGATCAAATATTTTGTTCAATTCTATCTTTTGAAAACTCAAAATCCTTCTATTTCATTGAATGATCTTTTTTTTCTTAATATATTGTACTTAATGTTGTCAGGCAGATGATTCTTAGTTGTAGTCAAAACTTCATTACCTTCTTAGAGATGAAAAAAATGAAGTAAACATGGGTTAAAGTGACTTGCTCAGAGTAACACAACTAGTAGGTGTCTGATGCATGCTTTGAACTCAAGACTTCCTGATTCTAGACTGGGTACTTTCTCTACTGTACCTTGAGCTGTTCCATATTGCTCCCCCAATATCATCTTTTAGAAATGGCAACATTTAGAAATCTTGGATTCAGACCTTAACCATTTCTCCAGTTACCATTCTAAGGGATTGAAGTATTCAGCTTCTTTCAATTTTACTACTTCATATTCTAATGCAGAATAACAGCTACCCTGTGGTGACATAAACCCTATCTACTAGGAATTTCAGAAACCATGACAAATGTAAAAGAAGAGACACAGAAATTAAAAAAAAATAATGTAAAATAATGGGTGGGCACACTGATTGAGCAAGTACATCTAAAGGGGTCTGGACTTTATATCAAATGATTTAAAGCCAATGTTTATCTACTAGTTTCCAGGATTTACAAATTATTTAATAGAACATTTATGTATACTAATATTCTTTTCTGGAAAGCAAATGCATGTTCTAACATATATCTTTTAAACAATATTTTGATATGAACATTTTTGATACATTATTTTTATCAGAATATCATTTTGTTTGAGAAACAAAAAAACATGTAATACCGACCTGTGGGGATTAGGCGACTGTGTGGAATAGTCTACTTCATAATGAGGGAAGTAGAAATTACATGAAAAATTTCATTAGGAAGTTATGAACTGTTTTCTGTGTCTATCACATAAGCTGTTCAGAAGGAGACAAAACACATTTATATACGATAGGAGCCTTGGGAGTTTCGTATTAGGAACCTCTAAGCAGTTAAAAAGAAATCATTACCTCTTTGTTCTTTTTTCCTCCACTAGTGCTTACATGATAGACACTCAGGCTTCTAAAAGTCCATCAAGAGAGGCAGGAAGGGATAGGTATTTTAAAACCATGCACGAATTAAATGAGATTTTCCATCCGGTCCCTAAATACCCATTATCAAAACAGAATAATTGCTGAAGACCAAGATGTATTGCAGTTACCATAAACTAAATAAAATGTTATGAACTGAAAATTCTACTGTTAGGTAAGTTAGTAAAAATGAAATAGTTTTGAAATCTTACTTTCTTACAGTGACCTTGCACAGGTACCTTCAATTTGAAGGTCATGTCCAAATTTAATGTATCCATTTATGCTTTTTTCATAACCTTTCATCATCCATTCAATTTTAAGCTACTTCAGTTAAATTCAAAATACATAGAAGATTCTCACATACTCTATCTTCCTGCTAATAGTCTCTCCTTCTCTCAACCAAGGCATCCCAAGCATCTGGGGCCATTTGAGTAGAAGGTAGGATAGTACTACCAAAGACTTTGTTAAGTTTATTTTTTTTTAATTTTTTTTTGCATGAAGTCATGCAAAATACTTTCATAGTGACCATATTGAAAAAGAAAATACAAATAAAATAAAACAAAAATTAAGAAATTTATATAAATATACTTCAATTTACATTCAAAATTTATCAGTTCTCTTTCTGTGTAGGTGAATCATATTTTTTTTTGGTAATGGTTCCTTTGAAATTGTTTTGGATCAGGGGGAGGCTAGGTGGCACAGTGAATAGAGCACCGGCCTTGGAGTCAGGAGTACCTGGGTTCAAATCCGACCTCAGACACTTAATAATTACCTAGCATGTGGCCTTGGGCAAGCCACTTAAACCCATTGCCTTGAAAAATCTAAAAAATTAAAAAAAAATTAAAAAAAAAGAAAATGTCTTAATCAGAACAACTAATTCATTCCCTGTTGATGTTCCTTAAAATACTGCTGCTGTTGCATACAATGTTTTCTTGGTTCTACTCACTTCACTTTTCATGAATTCATGCAAAGTCTTACCAGACTTTTATGAGCCAGTCTGTTCATGTATTCAACATAATAATATTTCTTTACAAGCATATGCCACAACTTGTTCGGCCATTTCCCAACTATTAGGCATTTTCTTGAATTCCATTTTTTTGTTACTACAAAAAGAGCTATAATAAATATTTTTGTACATACTGGTCCTTTCTCTTTTTCTTTGATCTCTTTGGAATACAGCCCTAGTAGTGGTACTGCTAAGTTAAAGACTATGCATAGTTTTGTACCTCTGAATAAAGTACCAGATTCTTTTCCAGAAAATATGAACAAGTTCCCAACTCCACCAGTAGTGCTCAGTTTTTTCACATTCCTTTCAGCATTTGTCATTTTCCTTGAATGTCATCTTAACCGATATGATAGGCATGAAATACAACTTTAGAGTTGTTTAAATTTTAATTTCTTTTATCAGTGGTGATTTAGAACATTTTTTAATGTGACTAATGATTACTTTTGATATCTTCTTCAATAAACTTCCTGTTCATATCCTTTGACTATTCATCAACTAAGAAATGGTTCTTATATATATTAACTAATATGCAATGTAATATATTTATATATAATATTTATATAAATTTTAAAATAAATATATAAAATATATTTTATAAAATTTTACATTCATATATATGTAATTTGATTCAATTTCCTCTATGTGAGAGAAATGAAACTTTCATAATACAAACTTGCAGACATATTTTTCAGTTCCAGTTTTTCTTCTAATTCTGCCTATATTATTTCTACAAAAGATTTATATAATTGCATATAATCAAAATTTTCCAATGTACTTCTTTTGATCTCCTCTGTCTCTTATTTGGTCATAAATACTTCCCTTATGCATAGTTGTGACAGGTACATTTTTCTATGTTCCCATAATTTACTGATGGTATCACCCATTATACTATGACTGGTATTTCTAGTACAATTTTGAATAATAATGATAATAAGGACATCTTTGCTTCACTCTTTATCTTAGGGGGATGACTTCAAGTTTGTCCTTGTTAGAGATAAAGCTACTTAGTGGCTTTAGGTAGATATTTATTATCATTTCAATAAAGTTCCATTTATTCCTAACCTTTCTAGGATTTTAGCAGCAAAGGTTGTTGTATTTTGTCAAAAGATTTTTCTGAATATATTGATAATATCATATGCTTTTTGTTGTTTTTGTTTTTATATTGATATCGATAAGGTGTTACTTTAAAATTGTTTGAAAGGGATATAATACATTTGTAGGCCCATCTAGTCCTAAAGAATGTATTTTTCATAGACATCTTACTTATGATTTGGACAGTTTCTTTTCCTTTTTTATTAATATTAAAGTTTATTTTACTAATTACGTGTTATGAAAGTTTTCCAACATTCATCCATTTACATATTTATGTAACAAAATTTTCATCATCCTTCCTTTCCCCACTTCTTCCATTTCAGGGGAGGATGGGATACTGAATGTTCTGCATGTACAATTTTGTTTAAAATATTTATTTAGGAGGTTTCTGGCCAAGATGGTGGAGAGAATATAGTCACTTGGTTAAATGCTCCTAGCTCCCTTCAAAAACATCATAAAGGAAACCTCTTAAAAGAAATTTGATCGATAAAAGCCAGAAAAAGAAGCTAGGAGAAGAATGCCTACCAACAAGTTCTGTCACGGGACTGTGACAGATGGGAGGGGAGGCCAGAGGGCTAGCAAAGGAACAGTAGCTGGGGGAAGCCAGAGGTTTGACCTTAGCCACAGAGGGTTTGGTGAGGGGTGGGTCAGAGAAGCAACTTTAATCATAGAATTTTTGGTCGGGGGGGGGTGGGAGCTCTGGTGAGCCCCCATTGTCATGAGGGTGAATTCCAACACAGAGAATCACAGAGCACACCTGGAAAATGATCATCTGGGCAAGGAACCTGAGCTCCATACTTTCAACAGAGTGCTAATGCCCCCCCCCCTCAGGCTCAGGTGTGGGCAACAGAGTTACTTAACTGAAAGGGTGATTAACCCCCTCCCCAAGGGCCCAGGCCATTTTTCATAGTCAACTCAGACCTTGCTGCTGAGGGCCTCAAACACCCCAAAGAAAGCAACTAGCAGTCCCTACTAGCCAGCCCTTGGAATTGCTAAGCCAAGTGAACAAGGTCTCTAAGATTTTCAAAAGCAAACCTCAGAGAGCCAGCCCTCACACCCCACAATATCCTAGGAAGATGAAGAAAGGCCAATGATAGGGGAGCCCATCAAGAAATTTTTAGATGAAACAGATTTTAAACCAGAGAGATCTAGCACTGCTGAGGAGAATATGAATTGGTCTCCAGCCCAGAAAGACTTCCTTGAAGAAATCAGGAAGGAGTTTAAAAATCAAATGGAATAATTAGGAAAACAAACTCATGAGAATATTAACATGTTGTAAGAGAAAATTAACATCTCACAACTAGAAAACAAATCCTTGGGAAATACATTTGGACAAATACAAAATGACAATAATTTTCTGAGACCCTCGATTGGGCTAATGCAAAAAGAAAATAATTCTTTCAAATCCTCTATTGGGAAAATGGAAAAAAGAAAATAATTCTCTCAAAACTACACTTGGACAAATGGAAAGCTCCTTCAAAAATAGAACTGTTACCTGGAAAAGGAGTTGCAAAAGGTAAATGAAGAAAATTCTTCTTTTAAAAAAAAGAATGGAATTAGTGGAAACTAATAACTTCATGAGACATCAATATGCTGTTAAACAAAACCAAAAGATAAACAAAAAGAAAAAACGGAAAATACCTCATCCACAAAACTACTGCCCTCAGGAACAGATCAAGAAGGTACAACACAAGAATTATAGACCTTCCTGAAAACATTGAAGAGAAAAAAATCCTGGACTTAATATTAAAGGATTAAGTGATAGAAAATTGCCCAGATATTATGGAACCAGAGGACAAAATAGTTATTAAAAGAATACATCAGTCCCCTCCTGAAAGAGATCCTAAAATGAAAACACCAAGGAATGTTGTGGCCAAATTCCAGAACTATCAGAAAAAAGAGAAAATCCTGCAAGCAATCAGAAAGAAACAATTTAAATACTAAGGAGACACAATAAGGATTATGCAGGACCTGGCTGCATCAACATTAAAGTTTGAAGGACCTTTAAGGAGATATTCTGAAGAGCAAGGGAGTTTGGAATGCAGCCAAGAATCCACTATCCAGCAAAGCTGAGTCTTCTCTTCCAGAGGAAAAGATAGATATTTAATGAAATGGGAGACTTCCAACATTTCCTGATGAAAAGTCCAGAGCTAAGAAGAAAATTTGGACATCAAACAGGAGACTCAAGAGACTCAAGAAAAGGTTAAAAAAAAGCTAAAGAAAAAAAAACCCTGCTATCCAATAAGATGAAACTGGCTATATCCCCACCTGGGAGAAAGATTCTCAAAACTCTTGAGAATTGTAACTCTATGAGAGAAAATATACTTATCCAGAACAGATGGTCACTCATGACTTATCCATGAGACCACCATCCAGTAAGATGAAACCGACTATATCACTACCTGGGAGAAAGACTCTAATAACTGTCAAGTGATGGACCATAGAGAGATAAAGCTAAAACTAATTGGAATGTAAATAACCTCATTTTAAATAATGAGTGTATCAAACAACAAATTATAGAAAGTCGTCCAAGCCAATGACAATAATTTAATAACTTATGGAATACAGCCAAAGCTGTTATAGGGGATATTCTAAATGTGTACATGAATATACAATAGAGAAAAAAGAGATCAATGAACTGAACATGCAACTAAGAAAGTTTGATAAAGAACAAATTAAAACCCCCAAATTACAAATTCTAAAAATTAAAGGAGAAATTAATAAAATTGAATGCAAGAAAACTATTAAATTACTAACCTAGTTGGTTTTATGATAAAAACAATAAAATAGAAAATCCTTTGATTAATTTGGTTAAAAAAAGAAAGAAGAAAACCAAATTACTAGTATCATAACTGAAAAAGATGAACTCATCACCAGTGAGGAGGAAATTAAAGTAATAATTCAGAACTATTTTGCCCAACTGTATGTCAATAAATTTGAAAATGTAAATGGAATGGATATATATTTACCAAAACTATAAACTGCTCCGGTTAAATGAAGAAATTAAAAATCTAAACAAACCTATCTCAGAAAAAGAAATTCAACAAGCTACCTAAGAAAAAATCTCCAGGGCTAGATGGATTCACTAGTGAATTCTATCAAAGATTCAAGGAGCAACTCGTTCCACTTCTATAAAAACTCTTTGGAAAAATAGGTGAAGATGGGACTTTGCCTAATTCCTTCTATGACACCATTATGGTGCTGATACCTAAACCAGGAAGAATCAAAACAGAGAAAGAAAATTATAGACAAATTTCACTAATGAATATAGATGCAAAATCTTACATAAAATATTAGCAAAGTGATTACAGCAAGTTATCACTAGTATAATACATTATGATTAAGCAGAATTTATTCCAGGAATGCATGTTTGGTTCAATATTAGGAAAATGGTCAACATACTTGACTAGATAAATAATAGAAATCTTATGATTATCTCATTAGATGCTGAAAAAGTCTTTGACAAAATACAACCCCCATTCCTACTAAAAACATTAGATAGCATAGGAATAAATGAATTGTTCCTTAAAATGATAAGTAGTATTTATCTGAAACCATCAATAAGCATTATATGCAGTGGGGATAAGCTGGAAGCATTCCCAATAAGATCAGGGGTGAAACATGTATTATCACCACCATTATCACCACTACTATTCAATAGTGTATTAGAAATGCTAGCTTCAGCAATAAACAATGAAAAAAATTTAGGAATTAGAACTGGAAAGGAGGAAATAAAACCTGAGGTTGAAGATGACATAATGGTATACCTAGAGAATCCTTAAAAATCATCGTAAAAACTACTGGAGTTGCAGCTAGGCAGCGCAGTGGATAGAGCACAGGCCCTGGAGTGAGGACTACCTAAATTCAAATCCGGCCTCACACTTAATGATTATCTAGCTGTGTGGCCTTGGGTAAGATACTTAACCCCATTTGCCTTGCAAAACAACAACACCACCAACAACAAAATTACTGGAAATAATTAGCAACTTTAGCAAAGTCACAGAATATAATATAAACCCACATAACCACAGCATTTCTATATATTACCAATAAGAGTTGGAAAGAGAAATCCCATTTAAAATAACATGAGACAACATAAAATACATGGAAGTCCACCTGCCAAGGTAGACTCAGAAAGTCTATGAAAACAACCATAATATACTTTTCATAAACATAAAATCAGATCTAAATAACTGGGCAAATATCAACTGTTCATGGATAAGCCAAGCTAATATAATAAAAATGTCAATTCTACCTAAATCAAACTACTTATTTAGTGCCATACCAATTAAACCTTCAAAAAATGCTTTAATGAGCTAGAAAAAGTTGTAACTAAATTCAAAAAGAGGGGAAAAAAAAGTCAAGAATATCAAGGGATTTGATGAAAAAAAATGCAAAATAAGGCAGATTAGCCTTACCAGATCTAAAATTATATTATAAAGCATCAGTCATTGAAATTGTCTGGTACCAGCTAAGAAACAGAGTGGTGAATCAGTGGAATAGATTAGGTACAAAGGAGACAGAAAGAAATGATGATAGTAATCTACTGTTTGATAAACCCAAACAGACCTGCTTCTCAGATAAGAATTCAATCTTCCATAACAACTGCTGGAAAAACTGGAAGATAATATCGCAGAAACTAGGGTTAGACCAACAACTCACACCCTATTCCAAGATAATGTCAAAATGTGTGCAGGATTTATACACTATTATAAGTAAATTAGGAGAACAAGGAATAACTTAACTGTCAGATCTATGGAAAAGAGAGCAATTTGAGCAAGGAAGTTATAGGGAGGAGGGAGTGGAGGGAGGGCAGAAATTCTGTAAAATTCAAAACCTTGCAAAAAAAAGATTGGTAGAAATTATTATTGTATATAATTGAAAAACAAAATAGTTTTATAAAAAAGAAATGAGACCTTTATTAGAAACCACACCTGTGAAAATTATTTCTCAGTTTTCTGTTTTCCTTCTTCTCTTAGCTGCATTGTTTTTATAAATAGTGCAAAAACTTTTTAAGATTTAATTTAGTCAAAATCATCCATTTTACATTTTATAATATACACTATTTCTTCTTTAGTCATACATTTCTCCCCTTTCCCCTTTTCCAATTGATAGAGCATTTCTTTTTATGTTAATTGGTCTATGATATCACTTTTATATCTAAATCCTATTTATTAAATGACCTTATTTTTCCAGTTTACCCAGCAGTTTTTGTCAAATAGTGAATTCTTCTCTCAGATGCTATTGTTTTGTGGTTTCTCAAACAGTAAATTACTATAGTTATTTGCTACTGTTTCTTTTGTACCAATTAACCTAATTCACTAGTCCTTTTCTCTATTTTTAACCTGTACAGGCAGTTTTGATGTTTGTCATTTTATGGTATAATTTTAGATCTGGTAAAGCTATTTCATTCTTTCTTTTTTGTTTTATTTTGTTTTAGGTTTTTGGAAGGCAAATGGGGTTAAGTGGCTTGCCCAAGGCCACACTGCTAGGTAATTATTAAGTGTTTGAGACCAGATTTGAACCCAGGTACTCCTGACTCCAGGGCTGGTGCTTTATTCACTGCACCACCTAGCCGCCCCCATTTCATTCTTTCTTTACCTTTTTTTGATCAGTTCCCTTCATATTCTTGACTATTTGTTGCTCTGGATGAATTTTGTTACTATTTTTTCTAATTCTGTAAGATAGTGATTTGGGAGTTTGCTTGGTTTTGCACTTAAGTAATTTAATTTGGGGAGAATTGTGATGTTAATTATATTAACTCAACCTATCCATTAACAAATGACATTTTTGGCAATTGTTTATATCTGAATTTTTTTGTGTGAAAAGTATGAATTTGTCTTGGAAGGAAGATTCCCAAGTATTTTGAGTTGACTTCAATTACTTAAAATGGAATTACTCTATCTCTTGCCCTTGGGCCTTGTTTTTCATATATAGAAATGCTGGTGATTTATATGAGTTTTACCTCCTTCTCTGGAGTTTTAATTGTTTCAGTAACTTTTAGAAAATTTTTAGGATTCTCTAAATATACCATCATATCTTTGGCAAAGAGTGAAAGTTTTGCTTCCTCTTTGCCCATTCTAATTCCTCAGTTTATTTTTCTTCTCTTATTTCTAAAGCTAATATTTCTAATACTTTATTGAATAGTAATTGTGATAATGGACATCCTATTTCAAACCTGATCCTATAGAAAATGCTTCTACTTTATTCCCATTATACATAATGTTTGTGGTTGGTTTATGGTGCAGTGGATAGAATACTGGCCTTGGAGTCAGGAGAATGGAGTTCAAATCCAGCCTCAGACATTTGCCATGTACCAACTGTGTGACCCTGGGCAAGTACTTTACCCTGATTGCCTGCATCCACGGCCATCACCAGTTGTCCTGAATCACATCATGCCACTGAATTCAGATGATTCTGGAGGAGAAAGTGAAGCTGATGACTTAGCAAAGAACCTCCTTATTCAAATCCAATTCATGTGCTTGTCATGGCATCACCACCCGGATGTTTTGGTCTTCTTCAAGGATGAAGGACAGCCATCAACATCAAGATAAATAGTGCTAAGACCTAGAATAGCACATTTCTGAAAGCAAAGGACCTGGGATTACAATCTAGAATGTACCACCCTGTAAAATTCAGCATACACTGTCAGGGGAAAAGATGGATTTGCAATGATACAGAGGGCTTTCAGAATTTCCTGATGCAAAGACCAGAACTGAACAGAGAATTTAATCACCAAAAACACAATCCAAGAGTTGTACAAAAAAAAAAATAAGAAGGTTAATGAAGAAGAGCTAGGAAAAAACAAAACAAAATAAAACAAATATTAGTCAAGACTATCGGATTGTATAGGACCCTAAAAGGGAAGCTATAAGACTTCCTAGTTCTTTAGAACTTTACTTCTCTTAGGATAATTAAAAGGTAGAATATAATTGAAGAGAAAGAACCCAAAGGTTATGGTTATAATTGGGTCTTATTTCTCAGTTGAAGAGGTCCAAGATAACATTAATAAGTTTGAAACAAAAAGCCCTGAAAAAAAGCAGGGATGTTAATTTTAAATTTAAGTGGCTCATTATCCTTTGACTTACTTTAATCACATGGTGCTAAACACCTTGTCTAATGGGGGCATCATAAACTGCAAGGACCTGAGTCAGTGTCTCTGTAATTTATAATCATTTGTAAACTTCTCAAGTGAGACCTCCAAAGCCTCCCAGTATTCAGAGATTTTTAAGATTCTTTTAGTTAATTAGATCAGGGTTTGACTTAATTTATGATTCACTTAACAAGGTGTTAAGTACCCTAGGTAATGAGGGGGTGGGGGAAATTGGGAGAGAGAATAGGCCTTCCTTCACTTAACAAAGTGTTAAGTACCCTGGGTTGGGAGGGAGGGAAGTAAAGTGTGAAAGAAAATAGGCCTGGGGGAAGGGCACAAATAGTTCAAGAAATGATATGGATTTGGATGATACTTTGGCTTGCAAGCAGAATTATGTGTACTTGAAAGATACTTAAAATGGGGGAAAAGTAAAAAATGATTACAATTATAATTTGATGCAATTTGAGTCAATGCTGCTTATCAAACAATCAAACGATCTGTGATGTTATCTTGATAACAATATGAGATCATCAAGCAAATAAATAATCAAACTGTGATTGATGATAGATGATTAATAATAATAGAGCTATAAATAACACCAAGGGAAGAGCTACAAAGATTTATGATTTTAGAGGGAAAGAAGGGAGAAGGTCAATGCTAAGTAAATTCTATTCAATAGTATTTAGATCAGTGAGAAAATAAGATATATTCCCACTTGCATTTAAAAATCAAACTTAGTGGGGGGGGGATGGAGACTGGGAAAGGGAAAGATAAGGGAAGAAGGATAAAAGGAAAGGGAATATAAATATAAGTGAAAATAAACAGAAAGTTGAATTTTTAAAATTCTAAAATGTCAGAGGGAAAAGAGAAATTTTGGTGAGATGGAATAGGAGAAAAGGAAAGAGAAAATATAAATGGAGAAAGATAACAAGCAGGGAAATGCAGAATTAGTAATCTTAATTGTAAATTTGAATGGGATGAACTATTCCATAAAACAGAAGTAGATAGCAGAATGAATTAAAAATCAGAATCCTACAATATGTTGTTTACTAGAAACATATTTGAAGCAGAGAGCTACACACAGGGTAAAGGTAAAAGGTTGGAGCAAAATATATTATTCCTCAACTGAAGTAAAATAATCTGGGATGGTGAGCCTAATCTCAGACAAAGTAAAAGCAAAAATCAATCTCATTAAAAGGGTTAAGGAAGGAGAGTAGACTTCTTAAAAGGCACCATTGTTATGAAGCTTTATCATTACTAAACATATATATACCTAGTGGTATGGCATAAAAATTACAGCAAAACTTTAAATTCTATTAAGAAGACCTCAATCTCCCCATTTCAGAAGTAAATTATTCAAACAATAAAATAAAGAAGAAAGTTAAGAAAGTGAATGAAATCTAAGAAAACTTACTTGTAATAGACCTCCAGAGAAAACATAATGGGGAAAGAAAAGAATGTACTTTTTTCCCAGCAGGACATGGCACCCTCACCAAAACTGACCATGTATTAGGGTACAAAAATGTTATAATCAAATGTAGAAATGCAGAAATAATAAATACACCTTTCTCAGAACATGATGAAATAAAAATTACATGCAATAAAGAGTCAAGGAAAGATAAACCAAGAAGTAATTAGAAATTAAAGAACTTTATCTTTAATAATGGGCAGGTCAAACAGTAAATACTAGAAATAATCAATAATTATATCCAAGAAAATGATAATAATCAAACATCATTCAAAACTTCATGGGATGCAGTCAAGGCAGCTTTGAGGGAAAATTTTATATCTCTAAATGCCTATATGAATAAAATAAAGAGGAGATCAATGGATTGGGTATGCAACTAAAAAAGCTAGAAAAAGAATGAATTATACATCCCCAATTAAATTCCAAATTAGAAATTCTGAAAATCAAGGGAGAGATTAAAAAATTTGAAAGCAAGAAAACCATTGATCTCACAAATAAAATGAAAAACAATAAAATAGACAAACCTTTGATTAATCTGATTTTAAAAAAGAAAATCATCAAATTATCTACATCAAAAATGAAAAGTATTAATTAATCACCAATGAGGAGGAAATTAAAGAGATAATTTGGAGCCATTCTGCTGAAGTATATGCCCACAAATTAGATAACTTGAGTGAAACGGATAATATTTACAAAAATAGAAACTGGCCAGATTGACAGGTGAGGAAATTAAATATTTGAATAACCTCATTTCAGGAAAAAAAAAGAAATTGAAGAATCCATTGATAAACTCCATAAGAAAATGGCTCCAGATGCAGATGGATTTACAAGTGAATTCTACCAAACATTTTAGGAACAATTAATTCCTATTCTACATAAAATACTTTTAAAAATAGGAGAGGAAGGAGGTCTGCTAAACTCCTTTTATGAGACCAACATGGTGCTGATACCTAAACCAAAAAGAACCAAAGCAGACAAAGAAAATTATGGACCAATATCGCTAATGAATACAGATGCAAACATCTTTAATAGAATTTTAGCAATGAGACTGCAACAAGTTATTACCAGGATAATTCCCCATGATCAGGTTGGATTTATAACAGGCAGGCAGGGATGGTCCAACATTAGGAAAAATACTCAACATAATTAAACATATCAATAGCAAAACCAACAGAAGTCATAGGATTATTTCAATAGATGTTGAAAAAGTCTTTGATAAAATAAAACATCCATTCCTGTTCAAAACACTAGAAAGTTTAGGAATAAATGGAATTTTCTTTAAAATAATAAATAGTAGGGGAAGCTAGGTGGTGCAGTGGATAGAGCATCGGCCTTGGAGTCAGGAATACCTGGGTCCAAATCTGACCTCAGACACTTAATAATTACCTAGCTGTGTGGCCTTGGGTAAGCCACTTAACCCCATTGCCTTGAAAAATCTAAAAAAAAAGCAAACAAACAAAATAATAAATAGTATCTATCTAAAACCATCAACATATATATGTAATGGGAATAAACTGGGAGCATTTTCAATAAATTCGGGATGAAACAAGGATGTCCATTATCCACCATTACTATTCAATATAGTATTAGAAATGTTAGCAGTAGCAATAAAAGAAGAAAAAGAAATCGAAAGAATCAGAATTCACAATGAGGAAGCAAAACTTTCACTCTTTGCAGATGATATAATGGTATACCTAGAGAACCTAAGAAACTCATCTAAAAAAAATTCCTTGAAACGATTAACAAATTCAGCAAAGCATTAGGATATCAAATAAACCCACATAAATCATTACCATTTCTATATATGATCAACAAAGTGCAAGAGCAAGTGAGAGAAAGAGAAATCCCATTTAAAATAACTGTAGATAGGGGAAGGCTAGGTGGCACAGTGGATAGAGCACCAGCCCTAGAGTCAGGAGTACCTGAGTTCAAATCTGGCCTCAGACACCTGTGTGGCCTTGGGCAAGCCAAGTGGCTTGCAAACCCCATTTGCCTTGCAAGAAAAACAAAAAACAACCTAAAAAATAAAATAACTGTAGACAATATTAAAGACTTGAGAACCTACCTCCCAAAGACAAACCCAGAAACTGTATGAGTACAATTATAAAGCACTCATTACCCAAATAAATTCAGATCTAAATAATTAGAAAAATGTCAAAATGCTCATGGTTAGATAGAGTTAAAATAATACAAATGACAATTCTATCCAAATTAAATTGCTTATACAGTGCCATTCCAATCAAACTACCAAATAACTACTTTACCAAGCTAGAAAAAACTGTAAGCGTGGTATATGAATACTATGGAATACTACTGTTCTATAAGAAACCATAAATGATTGGACTCTAGAGAAGCATGAAATGACTTAACAGGATCTGATGCTAAGTGAGGGGAATAGAACCAAGAGAACAATGTACACATCAACAACATTATGAGATGAACAATGCTGATGGAAGCAGCTCCTCTCTACAATCCAGAGAACTAGCGCAACTGTTTTTGACTGGCTATAGACTACATTATCCCCATCTGGAGGAAGAAAAATAAAACAAAACAAAACACACAGAAAAAAAATCCCTTCTGAATCTGATGAGCACTTTATAAAAATTACCTCTTATGTATCTCTTTCCCTTAATCCTAATTCCTCATGCCAAAAAATAACAATTTGTAAACATGTTTATCAAAATTTGCATTTAAAATGCTAACATTACTTTTCCCTGCTGAGGGAAGCGGGCTGGGGGTAAGAAGAAAGGGTGGAGGGAAATTCTGTAGCTTGGAAATATGCTTGTGCATATGGATGAAAATAAATAAATACATTTTTAAAAAGGAAAAATATATATGGTACTAATTATTTTCAGGAAAACTCCATGGATATTGCATTTTGCCAAAGAGTCTTTCAACATCTATTGAGAGAATCATATGATTTCTCTTGATTTTCTTATTGTTATGCTCAATCACATTGAGTGTTTTACTATTATTGAAGCATCTCTGACTACCTGGTATAAATCCTACCTGATCATGGATGTCTTATCCTAGTAATAATAACTTGTAATTTCTTTGATAAAATTTTATTTGAGATTTTTGCATCATTGTTCATTAGGTAGATTGGCCTATGATTTGTCTGTTTTGACTCTTTAGCACCATATTGGTGTCATAAAAGGAATTTGATAGTACTCTGTTTTTTAAATAGTTATGTAGAATTGTAATTAATTGTTATCTAATTCTTTGGTAGAAATTACTTGTTAATCCATCTGGACATGGAGACTTTTTTCTTAGGGAGATTATTGATAATTACTTCATTATCTTTTTTCTGAAATTGAGCTATTTAAGTGCTTTATTTACTCTCTTTTTTTTAGGGTTTTGCAAGGCAAATGGGGGTTAAGTGGCTTGCCCAAGGCAGACAATGAGACCTAATAGCCCATGTTCCTCTAACCATTTTCTAGGTAAAGGAGCTGATCCCTAAATGCTACTTTCACTCCAAGGAATCCCCCCTCCCCAGGTTCTTCGACTTAGAGTTTTTTAATTTGGCCAGGGATATTAAAACATTTGTTAAATTTTCCTTGCTGCCACCATTATTCTTTTATCACAAGAAATCTCATGAAGGAAATACCATGCTTAAGCACCTGCAAAATGATAGAAGCCTAACTGTTATGGGTCATTTTAATTCCATTCAAGTTTTCCCTCAAGATTTATAAATATTCAAAGATAATGAAGTTTGTTTTTACCAGATAAAAAAATCAATAGACTTTTTAGAGTACTGAAATTTATCTTGGTAACACAGGAGATGTTAGAAGGCATTCATTTAAAAACCCATCTCAAAGAAGGTGTTTAACCTAGTCTAGGAACAAATGGATAAAGAAGATTAGATTTTTGTTGACAATTCATACTTTTTCAAAGAGGAATATAATTATAATTCTCCCTTAGCTGTATGTGTCTCTAAAACTGGTGGGTAGGAATAAAGGAAGGATGAGGATGCAAAATGCTTACTTTCAAATTTTCTAGAGGAAATAGGTCCAATCACAGTGAAGTTGTCAGTGAAATGACAGAAATGCAGCCATTATCAAAATCTTATAAATCTATTACTCTATAATGAGACCAAAAAAAGCAACCCCAACTGGCAACACTAATTTAAAACAGATTATAATTTTTAATGGGTCTGGATGAGTGGTGGATATGATTCAGGAAATGTGATCTTCCTGAGTTCAAATCTGGCCTTAGGCATTTATTGTCTATGTGACCCTGAGCAAGTCACTTAACCCTCTTTTTCTCAGTTCATCAATTGTAAAATGAACTGTAGAAGGAAATGGCAAACAACTCCAATATCCTTGTCAGAAAAACCCCAAATGGAGTCACAAAAAATTATACAAAATTTAATTTACTAAAGAACAACCAAATAAAAGGAAGCAATTTCATTTTGACTTGTTCAAATGCAAGGAATATTTTTTTTTGCCATCTTTTGTTGCCCCTCTCCTCACAGATTTGCTTCTTGCAACAATAAGTATTATGACAATAGTTATTTGTGGGATAATATAACTTAATTTTCTGGGGAGTCTTGGCTTCCCCCAAATGCAAACTTCTGTTGTCTGGATGAAATAATTCTGAAAGTCTCTTATCACCACTAATCTATAGAGTTTCTCAAGCTTCTTTAGCTAGAAATCCCAAGTTTCTCCTTCATTTCTATCATTTCACTAAGTTTCTTCATGTCTTACTATTTATTTCAATCCTAGTAGATTGTGGCCTCAAAGTATATGCACACAAGCACTTATTCCACAAGCACTTATTCTTCATATCTTTGATTTGGTAATCAAAGACATTGGCCAATCCATTTGAAAGAATTGATTTCTCCACAAACTCCTTTCTCCTCTTTGGCTGGCAAAGTTCAACTGATCATTTTATTGAGACTAGTCCAACTCCCTCAGTTTAGAAGGAAATTGTGAAAGGTAGCATGGCTTACTCAAAATCAGTCACAAAAATAGCAATTATCAGAACCTGCATTTGTGTCTGGTCTTTGATTCTCAAATCTAGGACTCTTCAATTCAACTCAACTTCTCCTCACAAAGCTCTGGATAATGTTGAAAATGACCATGTTGTGAAAATAGCTACATTTAGAAAGCCTGATTATATCATTTCTTTTCTCATAAATAATAGTGAATGAATCCTTTTCTCTTGTACTGCTGACAGTTGCCAATGTCATCAGAACAGCTCAGTCTTGTTCTTAGAAGGAATGTTGTTTGTTACAAATAAAGACAAAGAATGACTACAGTTTAAGGGAGTAGAATGTAAGTTCCTTGAAAGCACTTTTATATTTGTATCTCTAGGACTAGGACAGCAATTAACACAACATATGTGTTTAATACATGTTTATTGAATTGATTAGAACTAATTGAGTATAAATCAATTCTACTAAAAATTAGAAGGAACTTAGGAATCAGAAACAATGGAGCAACATATACCATCAATTTTCCCATATTGATAAGTTTGAATGTATGCATGTATTTATGTGCACGTGCATCAGAAAGGCGGTAGTTGAATGATGGAGGTGATTAGTAATAACAATATACATTCATACATACATACATACACACACACACATATATATATGCATACACACATATATATGCATATTTATATATGAAACATTTAGTTTAATATCAATGAAGTCATTTAATGACAAATATACAAATATTAGGACATCCTAGCACTCTTATAATGTGGAAAAAATCTCTGATGTTTCTTATGGGATTGAAATGTTCAGCCTTTAAAGCCTGCCTTATTTAAAAGCACCAACTACTGTTTAGAGAGAAAAAGAATAGAAGAGTAGGCTCCTTACTTCTGGGGGTCATATGGAATCACATTACATTTAGAAACTCTAGCAGAGGCTAGTAATGCATTGTCCTTCATTCCCAAAAAAGATCACAATATCAGGGAGGACAAGCACATGAATTGGTTTTGAATGAAGGGGTGCTGTGCTAAATCACTAGTCTCACTTTCTCCTCCCGAGCCATCTGGATCCACAGGCCAGATATGAATCAGGATGACTGGAGATGGTCCTGGATATGGCAATGTGATTTAAGTGACCTGCCTAAGGTCATATCTGAGGTTGGATTTGAATTGTCATCCTCTTTACTCCAAAGCCAGTGCTCTATCCACTGGACCATCTAGAGGCTAGTAAGATGGTTCTTATATAAAATGGTTTTTAAGGACTTATAGGAATCACAGAAAGCAGGGCTCCAAACTCCTACTCTTAAAAGATGGATTTTCTAGATCAATGGTCCTGAAAGTAGGAAGAGGGGCATACTGGTAGGAGGTGTATACATGGATAGCAAAACTCCATTCTTTACTCAAGTGGGGAGCAAGGAACATCTGACCTGTGGACCATTTGATCTGGCAATGCCCTGACTACTGCAGGCGGGACTTGAAATTCAATAAATCTAGGAATTTTTAGGGGGGGGAATTAATTAAATGTTTGTTTGATCAAAAATAGCAGGCAAATGATGTTATAAATATCAAAATGATCCTTGGCAGGAAAAAAGATTCCCCACCCCTGTTCTGAAGAGTCCTGTGATCAAGCAATAAAAAATTAAAAAGATGAGTCAAGTCCCACCCTTCTGACAATAGCAGTTCATGAATCTAATATCTAACCAATCACACCTGCTCTTCATGCATTACAATCAGACATTCTTCCATTCCAATGGCCTCCTGTTAAGAGTATAAGCTGTGGCGGGGGGGGGGGGGGGGGGATGAGTATGTGCAATAGTAACCAACTCTCAGCACTCATAAAAGCAACTGTGTGGGTGCATTGGGAACAACTCTTCTGACCTCTCCTCTCCCAACTCCATGTACATTTATTCAGCATACCCAATAGAAGAAAACATTATTAATAGGGATATATAATTGAAAATATTTGGAAACCATCAATTTAGATTCCCCAGAGAGAAAATAACTTGCAAATGATAATGAGATTATAAAGGTCTTCTATTTTACCTGGTTATAGAAGATAATTGTAAAATCTGATTCCAATAGAAAATCAGACATTGTTTTGGGTTCTGAGAAAAGAACTAAGTCACTTTTTAAGTAATCATAATGAGATATTTAAACAAATATAATGAAATATCAGTAACAGTTGTGATGTTTATAAAGGTTAAAGAGATATAATTTCTAGGTAATTTAATCATTTTAAACATCATTTTTATATAAATATTTTGTTTTCCAATTATATACAATAGTAGTTTCTACCTATCATTTATGCAAGGTTTAGAATTATACAATTTTCTGCCCACCCTCAATTCTCTCCCCCCCCCTGCCTCCTACAGAAGGCAATCTGATAATCTTTACATTGCTTCCATGCTATGTATTGGTCAAAATTGAATATGATGAGAGAATAAAAATCATCCTTGATGAAAAAATAAAATATTAAAGAAGGCAAATTTATGTAGTACATAAGACAACGTTTTTTAATTGAGGGTAATAATCTTTGCTCTTTGTTTAAACTCCACAATTCTTTCTCTAGGTATAGATGATATTCTCTGTCACAGATCCCCTAAAATTGTCCCTGATTATTGAACTGATAGAATGAACAAATACATTAAGGTTGAGCATCACCTCCATGTTGATGTTAGGGTGTCTAACGTTCTCCTGGTTCTGTTCATCTCGCTCAGCATCAATCCATGCAAATCTTTCCAGTCTTTCCTGAAATCCTATCTCTCCTGATTTCTAATAAAATAATAGTTTTCTATAACATACATATATCACAATTTGTTCAGTTATTCTCCAGTTGCTGGACATCCCCTCAATTTTGAATTCTTTGCCACCACAAAATTTGTAACAAGAATATTTTTGTAAAACTTGGTTTTTACCATTTCTCATGATCTCTTCAGGGTATAGACCCAGTAATGCTAATGCTAGATAAAAGGGTATATGCATTTTTTATTGTCTTTTGGGTATCAATCCAAATTGCTCTCCAGAAAGGTTAGATAAGCTCATAGCTCCACAAACAATGCATTAGTGCCACAGATTTCCTACATCCCTTCCAACATTGATCATTATCCTTTCTGGTCATATTTGCTAATTTGAGAGCTGTGAAGTGGTACCTCAGAGACACTTTAATTTTCATTTCTCTAATCAGTAATGATTTAAAGTAATTTTTTTATATGACTATAGATAACTTTGATATCCTACTCTTTAAATTACCTTTGCATATCCTTTGACCATTTGTCAATTGGGGAATGGCTTTTTAAATATAAATTTGAAATATTTCTTTACATATTTTAGAAATGAGTCCTTTGTAAGAAACAATAATATTAAGAATTATTTAACAATTCACTACCTTTCTTTTGATATTGGCTATAGTGGTTTTGTTTGTGCAAAGACTTTTTTAATTTAATATAATCAAAATTATTCAGTCTGTTTTTGATGATGTTCTCTATCTTTTTCTTGGTCATAAACTGCTACCCTTTCTATAGATCTGACAGATAAAATATTCCTTTTTCTCCTAGGTTGCTTATAATATTGTCTTTTATGTCTGAATCCTGCACCCATTTTGATCTTATCTGGGTATAGGGTGCAAAATGTTGGTCTACTCCAAGTTTCTGCCATAATATCTTCTAATTTTTCCCAGCAGTTTTTATTGAAGAGTGAGATTCTATCCCCAAAGCTGGACTCTTTGGGTTTATCAAAGAGCAGATTACTATAATCACTCCCTGCTATCTCTTTTGCACCTGGTCCATTCCACTGATCTACCTCTCTGTTTGTTAGCACCAGTTTTGATGACTGGTGCTTTATAATATAATTTCAGATATGGTAAGGCTAAGCCACCTTCTTTTGCACTTTTTTTCATTAAATTCCTTGATCTTCTTGACTTTTTGCTTCTCCATATGAATTTAGTTATATTTTTTTTCTAACTCACTAAAATCGTTTTTATTTTTTGGAAATTTGATTGGTACGGCACTAAATAAGTAATTTAATTTAGGAAGAATTGTCATTTTTTATTATATTAACTCAGTCTATCCATGAGCAATTGATATTTGCCAAGTTATTGAAATCTGATTTTCATTGTCTGAAAAGAGTTTTTTAAAATTGTTTTCATAGAGTTTCTGAGTCTACCTTGGTAGAAAGATTCTCAAATATTTATATTGTCTGAAGTTAATTTAAAGGGGATATTTCTCTTTCTAGCTTCTGCAGTTTTATCTTACTAGTAATATATAGAAATGCTGAGGATTTTTTGTGGGTTTATTTTATATCCTTTCACTTTGCTAATGCTGCTAATTGTTTCCAGTAATTTTTAGATGATTTTTAGGGTTCTCTAGGTATAGCATCATGTCATCTGCAAAGAGTGAGAGTTTTGTGTCTTCCTTCTTGATTCTAATTCATTCAGTTTCTTTTTCTTCTTTTATTGCTGATGCTAAAATTTTTAAATACGATATTGAGTTGTTGTGGTGAGATAATGGGCATCCCTGTTTCACCCCTGATTTTATTGGGAATGCCTCTAGCCTATCCCCATTGCATATAATGCTTGTTGATGGTTTCAGATAGGTATTTCTTATCATTCTAAGGAACAATTAATTTATTCCTAAACTCTCTAGTGTTTTTAGGAAGAGTGGGTGCTAAATTTTGTCAAAGGCTTTTTCAGGATCAAATGAGATAATCATATGATTTCTCTTAGTTTTGTTATTGATATAGTCATTATATTGAATATAGTCATTATATTGAATGAATATAGTTAATAATATTTAATGAATTAATTATGAATGAATTGCTTCATTGTCTATGGCACATTTTAAGAAGATATAGTTTTCTTCTTTATCGCTTTTAATGAGATCTACTTTTGTACCTGCTTTGTCTGAGATAAAGGATTGCTACCCCTGCCATTTTCATTTCAGGTGAATCATGTTTCTACTCCAACCTTTTACTTTTACTCTGTATGCATCTCTCTGCTTCAAATGAGTTTCTTGTAAGCAGCATGCTGTAGAATTCTGTTTTTTAATCCACTCTGCTATCCACATACATTTTATGAGATAGCTCATCTCATTTGCATTCAAGATTATAATTACTCTTTATTGCCCTCCATGTTAACTTTCCTCTATTTTTATTTTCCCCCTTTTTTCTTTTCCATATTTTCCAGAATTTTGCTTCTGAATGCCTCTTCCTTCAGATTGTTTGCCCCCTTATATACTACACCCTCCCCTTTCTTTCCCCCCCTTTCCTTTTTCCCTTCTTCCTTCCCTTCCTTCTGTCAGTTCCTCTTTTCCTCCCCGCCTTCCATCTCCTGCTTTCCCCTTTAACACTTGAAAGGTAAGATAAGTTTGTAAACATAACTGAGTGTGTGCTAATGTGTAAATCCTTCCTTGAGCCAAATCTGATGAAAGTAAGTTCCAGGCAGTTCTCTTCTCCTCCCTTCTTCCCCTCTATTGCAATAGATCCTTTGTATATCTTCAGGTATGTATTGTATACCATTCAATCTCCTCCATTCTCTCATCTCTTCAGTGTCCTCCTTTTATAAGGTGATATTATTTTTAAATCATTCTATCAGAGTCATGGACAGGTCATAAATGCCCATTACTTCTGGCTCAATATAGAGTTTCAATTCTGAAGAGTTTTGAGCATTTTTCTCCCAGGCGAGGATATAGCTAGTTTCATCTTATTGGATAAGTTTCTTTTTCTTTTTTTTTTTCTTTATTACCTTTTCAGGTATCTCTTGAGTCTCCTGTTGGAAGTCCAAATTTTCTATTTAACTTTGGTCTTTTCATCAGGAATATTTGGAAGTCTCCTATTTTGTTAATTTTCTATCTTTTCTCCTGGAAGAGAAGGCTCAGTTTTGCTGGATAGTGAATTCTTGACTGCATTCCAAGCTACCTTGGTCTTTGGAATATCATATTCCAGGCCCTTTGATCCCTTAAAGTTGATGCAACCAGGTCCTGTGCAATCCTAAATTGATGCAGCCAGGTCCTGTGCAATCCTTACTGTGTCTCTGGTTTCTAAATTGTTGTTTTTCTTTCTGGCTGCTTACAGGATTTTCTCTTTTAACTAATAGTTCTATGGCCATGATATTCCTCAGTGTTCTCATTTTGGGATCCCTTTCAGGGAGCAGATAGATGTATTCTTTCAACAATTATTTTGCCCTATGGTTCCATAAAATCTGGGCAATTCTGCATCACTATATCCAGAAATATGGAGTCCAGGTTTTTTTACTCTTCAATGTTTTCAAGAAACTCAGTGATTCTTAAATTTTCTCTCCTGTTTTATTATCTAGGTCAGTTGTTTTGCTGATGAAATATTATACACTTTTCTTCTATTTTTTCATTTTCTTTTGGTTTATTTAACAGATTCTTGTTGTCCCATGAATTCGTTTGTTTCCACAAATTCCAGTATTTTTTAAGAGAAGAATTTTCTTCATTTACCTTTTTCAATTCCTTTTTAAATTAGTCAATTCTATTTCTGAAGAAGTTTTCCATGTACCCAAATGCAGTTTTGAGAGAATTATTTTCTTTTTGCATTTGTCAAAATTGTTTTTTCATTTTCTTGGTGCAAGTTGATAATTTACTCTTGCAAAGTATTAATTTTCTCTTGTATTTTTTTGCTCATTTTTTCCATTTGATTTTTTAAACTCCTTCCTGATCTCTTCTAAGAAATCTTTCTGGGCTGAAGACCAATTTATATTCTCCTCTGAAGTTCTAGTTTTCTCTGAGCCAGGATCCTTGTCTTCAAGGTAACATTCAATGGATCCCACTTTAATGGCCTTTCTTCATTTTCCTAGAATCTCATGTTGGGGGAGTGACTGGTCCATAGACATTTGTTGTTGAGATCCCTAGAGACTTTGCTCGCTGGTCTTAGTAACTCCAAGTGGGCTGGTCAGTAGGGAATGCTAGATGTTTTCTCTGGAGTATCTGTGACCTTGGATAGTGTCCCACTCCTTAGGCCTGGGGAATAGGGGTAGCAGCAGGACCTGGGTTATCCTGGAAGAAAGTGAGCTGAACCCTTGGCCTATATAGTTAATCTATTTAATCCTCAATCAGTACTGGGGGAGATCATCCTGCCACACCTGGGTGTGGAGGACTGTAAGGACTGTTACTGTGTTTATTCTGGGAAGAGTTACTTTCTCCCACAGTAATAGGGGGAGGGATTCAACTGGAAACACAGAGACTTAGCTGTAAAGAGAGGGGCTCCAGGCCCTGATCTTCCAGACCAGCCTAACTGATGGGATCAATATTTAGTCACTGTGCTAGAGATCTCCCACCCCATACATTAAACATTTCCACGCTGATGCTCTCCCTGCAATTATTCATACAGCTAACGCTTCCTCTGCTGTTCTTGGGTTAGTCCTTAGGTCTCATACTGTTGCCCCTGTCATGCTTTCTTTCCCCAGTTCGCCTATGTTCCCCTTACCCAGACCTTGTTCCAGAGGCTCTTCTCCTAGATTCTTCTCTGGGTTTTGTGGATCCAAATTCTTTTAAGAAGCTTGGTTCATGTTGGTTCTGAGGGAACACCAGAAGAGTTTAAAATAGTGCCTGACTTCTCTCTACCATCTTGACTGGAAGTCCTTTAATGACATTTTAATCAATTTAATAGTGCCATAATTTTAATAAAAGGATGGTCATTTGACTATCTCTTGAACCAAAGAGCATCATGGTGGTAGACTCTTGGCATATAAGTCCTTTGAGAAGAGGAATGCTCCTAGGGTAATAATCAAGTTTGATTGGTTAACCATTAATGAGAAAATGAATATGATAATGAGGGAATGGAACTGAATTTTGATTATAGAATTTAGTTCTTTAGTTACCCTCAATCTTTAGCAATCAATTTAAAGTACTGACTTTCCAAACCTGAAGAGAAAACAATGGTTGCCCCACCTGGGTGGGGTTTATATAACAGGGAATGTTAAATCAACTTCCAATGACTTAGGTCTTGAAATGAGGATAGAAGAAAAGGGGAAAAATCTGGATCCCATCAAATCACTGGTTTTTAATAATCATTTTACTCACACTGTTAGCTAAGCAAGAAAGAGTAGCCCACAAATACTTTTTTATTGTATAGGATCAAAGGTCAAAGGATCATAGATATAAATTTGGAATAGATATTAGAGGACATCTAGTTCAATTTCTCATTCTATAAATAAAATTCCATCTTCACTAAATTACCTGACCAAGGACAGGTTAAAATGTGGAGCATGTATTGGGGAAAAGTAAGAAATAAAGATGGGCTACTCTATATTTGCAGTCCCAGACATTTACCTTGTTAAGTAGAAACCCCCTCTCCCATTCCCATCTGTTGAGAAGGCTATCTAACTATATGTTAATGACAATTAGTCTGCATTCATGTACAGAACACTATGCAAGAGATTTAATTCAGTCAGCAAAGAGAGTGAAAAAGTAATAATAACAAGAAACAATTGACTAATGATAAGAATTGTGATCCAGGAAGCTAAGTGCTAACTGCATCTACCAGCTGAAAAAAGCCCCATCAATGCCAGAAGAATGAGAAGAGTTTGAAAAACAGACAAATGCTTTAATATTTTATCCACAAACCAATTTGATGCTTTTTCAATTGAAAGGGAACTTGCAACAAATAATTTGACTTTTAAAAAATCAATATAATACTATGTTAAATATGTTGTCATGTTAAAGTTTTATTTTAGAAGCAATAATAATTTTTCAAATTAAATTTTCTTCCCTACACCAACTCCTGTAACATCACTCCAATGTAAATCAAGGTTACGATACCATTCTTATATCTCAGCTGATACAATTAGTAGCACTGCAGAAATATATGAATTCCATAGAGATTCCCAACCTTACATCATCTTCATTCCTTTCACACATTCTATGCTCCAAACAAACTCACTTATAAGCTGTCCTCTGAATATGGCCTATACTTTGCCTTTTTTACGCTATTCCCTATGCCTGAAATGAGCTCCTTTCATTTTCTCACTTGCTGAATTCTTAGTCATTCTTTAAAATTTTAATGCTGCTTTCACCATGAACTCTTCCATAATTGCCCCTGAATAGTGAAACTCTTTCTTCTCTGACATCACATGTAATTTTGTTTCTGTTTGATACCTCTTTAATACAGTAACCTTGTAATGTGCACTTTAATTGTCTGCATCATGGTTCTATAGGGATTGTGCTATTCTATGACTCATAGACATACAGCATGCCTGGAAGAATATTGGTATTAACAGGATAGAGTTTCTTTCAGGGAGAAGCTTGAGCTTATTAAAAAGCACTGTGCAATTTTCAGAAAGTAATACTGTCTGCTCTTTACTTTCTATTCAGTTCTCATTGTCAATCTTCATTGTCTGTCCAAGATATAGGTTGTCCATCTGGCTGCATATCATAGTTTAAACAATAAGCATCCTTTATGTACTTGCTTTATCCTGGGTGTATAGACTGACTGAACTCTTACAAATGGTTGTGGATCTCATTAAATAGCTTTAGTAATATTGAGAGGAGTGAGTGTAAGAAAAATGGAAGAGAACTTCACAATGTCAATTGCAAATGGAACCATCCAGAGAAATTTTTTGCATTTGTCAGTAAACTTTTTTCCATTACTCTGTACCATATATCAGAATTATGGTTGATACAAAGGGGAATGCAGTCTAATGGCATAAATAGACTTTTGCATATTATAAATGTTTATTTATACATCGAAAATGACATAAAAGATAACATTGAGGAAACATATGGTTGAAATAGAAGCTAGAATGTTTGAGTAAGAAAAGCAAGACAGAACAAATGGACAGTCAGAATATTGACCTAAATGCTCTGGAATTATTTTTCATGTTTTAATTTTCTTGATATATTTTGTTTTTAAATGACTTTTTCTACCCAATAAACCATCCTTTAGAACAGCAAAACAGACTTCCAGTCAAAATGGTGGAGAGAAGACAGGCACAGTTCTAAAATTTCCTGATCTTCCCCCAAATATGATATGAAACAAAACTCTTAACAGAAATCCAATCAACAAAACCCAGAAAGAAAAAGAAAAACCAGGAGAAAGAACATCTACCTCAGGATTTGTCTTCTGCAATCCTGGGTGAGTCCAGGTACAGACCCCGCTGGGAACACAGGATTGGGGGCCTGGGAGCCTAGATTATCCATGGATTAGCCTGAATAGAAGTGGGGCTGGAGCCCAGGAGCCTGAGGGTCTGATAACCGAGCCAGCTTGCTCAGCAACAGAGCTAGAGCCTGGTCAACCTTAGGGACTTGGGTCAACTAGGGAGCAGAGGCATTGGTGTTGGCGCTGAAACTCAGGAGCTTGCCAGCAGGGCTAGAGGGAGAGTTCCAGTGTGGGAGAGTTATAGACATCATCCCTAGGCTCCTCTGGTCAGGAGGAACTCAGAGTCCACATCTCCATTTCAGCTGAAGCCTCTTCCCAGAACAAACGTAATTACAGAATACCTCTGTTGCAGGCTAGGGCTGAGTAGCAGAACCACCTCAGCTGACAATAGGGAGACTGATCATCTCAACCCAGGGTATATCCCACTATTTATCAAAGACAAAAGTATTCAACAGCTTCAATCACTCCCTCCATGCCAAGAGAAAGGGCCTTAATCAAGGTCAGAGACACTCCAGAGAAAGCAACCAGCACCCTTATTGGCCAGCTGGAGATATTACATGCAGTGATCAAAACCTCTAGCAACCACCTACTGGCCATCTGGAGATATTACTTTCAGTGAATAAAGCCTCTAGGGATCCCAAAATCAAAGCTCTGTAAACACCCCCAACCCCCAGCAATTCAAAGTCTTAGCAAAATGAAGAAAGGCCAGCGGAAAGCAAAGTCCATAGAAAAATTCTTGGAAGGAAAAGACCCTAACTCAGAGAGACCTAGAACCTCTGAGAAGAATATGATTTGGTCTCCAGCACAGAATGACTTCCTTGAAGAAATAAGGAAGGAGTTTAAAAATCAATTGGAAAATTTGGGAAAAGAAACCCAAGAGAAGATTAGCACTTTGCAGTGAGAGAAAAAAATCATTGAAAAATAAAACTGGACAAATACAAAATGGGAAGAATTCTCTCAGGTCCTCAACTGGACAAATGCAAAAAGAAAATAATTCTCTCAAAACCTCAATTGGCCAAATGGAAAGCTCTTTCCAAAATAGAACTGACCAATTGGAAAAAGAGTGACAAAAGGTAAATGAAGAAATCTCTTCTCTAAAAAAAAAAGAATGGAGTCTGTGGAAAATAAAGACTTCATTAGACAGAAAGAGCCTGTTAATCATAACCAAGAATAAGAAAAAAAAGAAGAAAATATAAAATACAGCATAAGCAAAACCACTGACCTCCAGAATAGATTGAGAAGGGACGACCTGAGAATTTTTGGTCTTCCTGAAAACAATCAAGAGGAAAAAAAGCCTAGGCTTAATATTACAGGATTTAGTGATGGAAAGTTGCCCTGATATCTTAGAACATAAGAGTAAAATAGTTACTGAAAGAATACATCGCTCCCCTCCAGAAAGAGATCCTAAAATGAAAGCACCAAGGAATGTTGTAGCCAAATTCCAGAACAATCAGATAAAAGAGAAAATTCTGCAAGCAGCCGGCAAGAAACAAATTAAATGCCAAGGATACACAGTAAGGAATATGCAGGTCCTGGCTGCATCAACATTAAGGGATTGAAGGGCCTGGAACAAAATATTCCAAAGAGCAAGGGAACTTGAAATGCAACCAAGAATCCACTAGCCTGCAAAGCTGAGACTTCTTTTTCAGGTGAAAAGATAGACATTTAAGAAATGGAAGAATTCCAGAAATTCCAGATGAAAAGACCAGAGCTAAATAGAAAATTTGGACATCAAACAGGACATTCAAGAGACACATGAAAAAGTTAAAAAAGGTTGTAAAGAAACATGGAGTCAATGATCAATCTTCATGGACTCACTCATTTCATCAGTGCAACAAGCAGGGACAATTTGGGGCTGTCTGCAATGGAGAATGCCATCTGTATCCAGAGAAAGAATTGTGGTGTTTGAACAAAGACCAAAGACTATTACCTTTAATTTAGAAAAATAACTGATATCTTATTGTCTGATCTTGCTATCTCTTACACTTTATGTTTCTTCTTTAAGGATCTGATTTCTCTCTCATCACATTCATTTTGGATCAATATATACCATGGAAACAATGTAAAGATTGGGAAATTGCGTTCTGTCAGTGGGGAGGGGGTTGGGCAAGGGAAGTAAGATTAGGGGAAAAATTGTAAAACCCAAAATAAATAAAAATTTTTTAATTCAAAAAAAAGAACAGCAACAACAAATAAGAAGAGAAATTACACAAAAAAAGACATTTTAGAAAAATTTAGGGTGTATCAAACAAGTCTACCAACATATTCAACATTTCATACTTATAATTCTTCTCCCTCTGCAAAGAAGTAAGTGGTTCATTTTGTTCATTCCATCTTATGGGACAAATTTGATCATTATGACTAAATAGAAATATTTGGAGGTATTTTTTATTCCTTTCCTTTACATTATTATATTATTGTACATTATTCTCTTGATTCTTACTTTCATTCTATATCACTTCATATAAGTGTTCTAATACTTCTCTGAATTTTTTGTTGTGATATCTTTATATTGCAGTAGTATTCTACAGTTTACTCTTTTTTAATATAACAGTCTATGTTTTTCCCATTCTGTGCTGCAATAAAAGGTATTGTGTATGAATATTTCAGTGCATATAGCACTCATGTAATATTAAAGTTTAGACCAAGAGGAGGACCTCCAACATTTTGGGAAGAGTTCCTCTGAAGAATTAATGGAAGAAAGATATAATAATATATAATAAGAACATGTAACTAGTCTGTAATCCACAACAGTGTGACCTTATTAGTGAAATCATGATTTTGTTGACATATTCAAGTAATGATGTCTCCTTCCCCCTACTAAAAGATAAATTCTATGAAAACAGAGATCATACCTTAAGTAAAACATTCTTTCGCTGTGCTAAGAAACATATTCTACATATGGTAGGTGCTTAATAAATGTTGACCAAATTCAACTGAGATAGATTAAAATATAAGGGTTGATGTTGCTTACACTGGTTTCTTTAAACCTGACTTTAGTATTATCTTTGCTCTTCTCCCACAGCTTTTAATAATCCTGATAAATTGTTGATTGTAATGACTATCTCTATTTCTCATTCAATAAAAAATTAAAGTCTTACAGCATGTCCTTCTTCAACTAATAAAGACTGGGGAACCCTTTATCCCTGCCAATGGTCATTTAAATATTTATAACATTATTTATGGGCCATAAAAATTATTAACTTAAAAATCAGCCTTTATTTATTGATTTTTGAGTCTCACCTGTGATTGCCTTGGCAGTGCCAGACCAAATGATTTCATGGATCTTATTCCCTGCCCATGATCTAACATCATTTTTACCCCAATGTACATCTGTCTGGATATCTATTTTCTTAGAGCCCAAATCTCAAAGGAAAAGATGTCTGTCTTTCCATATCCTCTATGAAGAAATACACAGTTGGGCAGCTAGGTAGCACAGTAGATAGAGCACCAAACCTGGAGTCAGGAGTACCTGAGTTCAAATCTGGCCTCAGATACTTAATAATTACCTAGCTGTATGGTTTTGGGCAAGCCACTTAACCACATTGCCTTGCAAAAACCTTTAAAAAAAGAAAAGAAAAATACATAGTTGAAGAGCCCTTAGTTGGGAGTCATGAGACCAAGGTTTGGTTTCAACTTAGCCAATAACTATACTACCTTTAGTGCTTTTTTTTAATCCTAGGTTTCATTTTTTTATCTATAAAAATAAATTTAAAGCAAGTTTTGCACCAAGGCTAGCTTATCTAGAGTTGTGTGATGCAATCAATATTATATATATATATATATATATATATATGTATATATATATATATATATATATATATATAGCTAACTATGGTTGGATCCCAAGATTCCTGTGGGATCTGCCTCTCTTTATAAGCTTACTAATGCCTACTACTAGTTAAATTAGCATTGACTCTTCCCTACTAATCTTCCCCTCTATTAGAAAGAAAGGAAGGACCAAATATGAAAGACTCAGAACTACATACAATTTGGCCAGATTCATTTGCAAATGATTTTTATCCGTGGCTATGGCTCAACAATTTGAATATTTCAGCTAAGTAGTCCCCCTCCACAGTCCTTCATGCTACACAAAGTCAAAACTGTTTCACCCCTATCCCCCATCACCTGGTTAGCTTACTCCAGTGTCAAAAGGGTTAAGCTAAAAGCGGATGTAATGGCTCCTTGGTTTCTGTTCTGCTTGCTATGATGGGATTCTTTTTCATCAGGATATAATCTTATCTATGACTGACCATCGATGGAAACTGATGATTTAATTTCCCCAACTTCTACTTTGGAAGGGAATAAAGACTGACAAAGACCTGCTCCTTTTTTTCCCTAGAGGTTACTTTCTATCTTATTCTGTCTGTGTTTTGCATATACCCATTGTAACCACCATTAGAAAGTAATTCCCTGAGGGTTGAGAGGGTTCATTTTTGTCTCTGTATTTCCAATGTTTAGCACACAGATGCATGAGGAAAGTCATGATACATTATCCAGGCTCTACAAGGATCTCTGAGGTCACCTCCAGCTTTCCATTTGTGATGTGGCCCAAGGTTTTGCATGACTGCCTGTGATTCAGGACCATGTCCTGTTCGGGTAGCTACATGCCCTGATAAACAACTAGATCAATCATGACAAACACCTGTGACTGCTGTACCTTGACATTATGGAATAACATGGTCTATTGATAAGAATAATAGGTATTGTAGGAATCAAATGGAGTAAATTAATACTTATTAGAGAAATGCAAATTAAAGCATCTCTGAGGTACCACCTCACACCTCTCAGACTGGGCAATATAACCAGAAAGGACAATGATCAATATTGGAAGGGATGTGGGAAATCTGGGACACTAATTCATTGTTAGTGGAGCTGTGAACTCATGCAAACTTTCTGGAGAGCAATTTGGAATTATTCCCCAAAGGCAACAAAAATGTGCATACCCTTTGATCCAGCAATACCACTACTGGGTCTATACCCTGAAGAGATGATGAAAAAGGGTAAAAACATCACGTGTACAAAAATATTCTTGTGGTGGCAAGAAATTGGAAATTGAGTGAATGTCAATCAACTGGGGAATGACTTATAAACTGTGGTATATGTATGTCATGGAACACTATTGTTCTATTAGAGACTAGGGGCAGATGGGAATTCAGAGAAGCTTGGAAGCATTTGCATGAACTGATGCTGAGTGAGATGATCAGAAACAGAAGAACACTGTACACCCTAATAGCAACATGGGAGTGATGATCAACCTTAATGGACTTGCTCATACTAACAGGGCAACAATCAGGCATAATGTTGGGGTAGCTGCAATGGAGAATGCCAACTGTATCCTAAGAAAGAATTGTGGAGTTTGAAGAAAGACCAAAGTCTATCACTTTTAATTTAAACAATATTGTCGGAGACAGCTAGGAGTACCTGAGTTCAAATCCGGCTCAAAAAACTAAACAGTTACCTAGCTGCGTGATCTTGGGCAAGCCACTTAACCCCATTGCTTAGGGAAAAACCTAAAAAATGTTATCTTATTATGTAATTCTGCTATATATCATACATTATTTTTCATCCTTAGGGGTATGATTTCTCATCACATTCAACTTAGATCAATGCATTTCATGGAAACAATGTAAAGACTAACAAATTGCCTTTTGTGGGGTGGGAGGGGGAGGGAAGTAAGATTAAGGGAAAAATTGTAAAATTCAGAATAAATAAAATCTTTCCAAAATAGAAAAAAAGATGGCTTTCAAATAAAGGTTCATGTCACAAAAGAATCAAGTGGAGTAGAAATTTGTTTACTGCTGATCAATAAACAAAGTTATCTATGACTCTCTGCCTGGCCCGATTATTTCTCACATTGCCGCAAACACGTTTTCAGGGATGCTGACATCAGATGCAAAATTAATAACTGCTTCCTTGGATTTCATCATATTAATAAAAATCATATTTCTATAGCATTTTGATACTTGTCAAGAATTTTTTCCAGTAACTTTGGGTATTAAGTAATTGAAATCCTCAGACAATTCTGTGTTCTCATTAATTTGAACAATCTTTCCAACAAGACAGATTCCAACCCATTCACACTTTTCCAACCTGAATAACTCATTTCTATATGCTAGCAAAAGTTTATCACAAGAGATTCATGTGCTATGGAACCTTCCTTGTGTTTTTACTATATCACAAGGATACCAAATAAATACTTTGGCTGTCCATCAGTTACCTCTTTTTCTTGTCATATGACAAAGCTATCTTCTTTTTCTTTAACAAGGTTTTTGGTAATATCCCTTATTGTGGTTCTTTTGCATACCTCCTTATTTGTGATTTTTTCTAGCCTATTCGCACCCAAAATGCACTTATTCACTGTTCTCTGAGTTATTTTTATTTTTAATATTTTGAAGACCCTCAAACTTAGAGCCATATATCAGTGCTAATATAATTTTAGTATAGCTATTTTATCCCAATTTGTAGATTAGGAAATTTATGTTCAGAGTACTTAAGCATTTTGTCCATGGTTCAATAAGCATTGGAGTGTAAAAGTCCCAAATTAAACTGAGGTTCCCTGTCTCAAAGCCTAAATTTATTCTACTATGTCACAATATACTATATATTTGGTAATTTATTTGTACCTAATTGATTCATATCTTCAGGGCTTATCTTTTTTTCAAAGGCCTGAAACATCCTTGAAAGAAGGAACCTTTCTACACTGACCCACTTACAATGCCCAGTATATTGCTAGGCACATAGTGGACACTATATAATACTTGTGGAATTCAATGAGACAAATTCAAAGCAAATATGTGAGCAGAGAAAATCATTGTTAGCATCCAATACCTCCACCCAGGTCCCACTCAACTTTGAAGCACACATCTGTCCCTCAAGAACCCTTTGCCTTCTTGATATTTTAGGACCATTCATTGTCAGAAAATGAATATGAATATTATTTATGAAAATGCATAGTTATAAATATACTATTGGGTATATTTTAAAAGGAAAGCATTCAAAGAAATAGGATCTGGAATGAAAATTTCATTGACTGAGGGAATTTCCAGATGAGGAAACTTACTCTATCCATGCAGGCTGGATATAGTCCAATTTATAGTCTCTAGAAAACAATAACTGTGATCGATCAAATGACTCATCCAAGGTGACAAAGACAATATGTGTCATAGCTGGGATTTCATTTCAGGAATAACTGGCTTCAAAACTAGTTCTCCATTCATTATATTCTACTGCTTCTTTGTTAATAATACTTAACTCAAAATAATTAATCTTTGTCAGTGAAATTTTACCCTCATTATGATCTAGTTAGGGAATATATCTGGATGCACTCATACTTTCCAAGCCTCTTCTTATGAAAGCCAGTACCTATATTGTATGCTGATCCTATACTATTTTCTTAGCATCTTCTCATGTTTTAGATCTCCCTAGAGGTATTAGATATGAATTTCTCAGATAGGGACTGGGAAAATACCAGATCCAGGATCGAGTCCACTTTATGACTGAGTAGACAGCATTAATTGATGAAAGCATCTATATAGAGAACAAAACAACAACAACAACAACAACGAAAAGCAATATCTGAGATATTAAAGAAAAATCAAGTTAAAAATCAGTGCAGGGTTTGTGTTTGATTTGAAAAGTGATGAAACTTGTAGGAAGTGAAAAATTTAAACACTGGCCTGTATTCTAGTTTACTTTACTACAGTCTGTCCATTGTGGCTTAACTTTGCCAGGGCTGGTTTATTTCTTATTCCCTTCTGGAGCTACTTTTGGCTCTCTTTCTTTTAGGTATTTTAGTTATCTCTCCCATGCAGGCTTTTTTTTTCAGGCTTCTGCCATTCATCATTGTGCTAGGTAATGTAAAGATTTACACAGGCAGAAGACAGACTTGGGGTATTCAGAGTGTTTATGCTAAAAAAAAAGGACAACAGAACCAAATTGCAGAAGGAGACTAAGGGATAAAAGTCTGTTTTTTATTCTTCTCCCTGTATCCCTTTCAAGTAGTACTACTGATATAGGTACATGAACATTTAGAAGAGGTAGAATATTTATGGATGGTAGTGGGAAGTTCTAATACAATCACTAGAATTGTTGCAATAAATTAAACTTAATTTACATAGCTAGAGCAAACCTAGGGTCATAAAGGGATTAAGAAATATTTCATTTTGAGACAATTCCTTTTAAAAAATGCCTTGTTTGTTTTCCACCCTATATTCACTATGAATTTACTTTACTTAATTGTTCAGAATGCTCCTTTTACAAATATTGCTCCAGAGGCATCATGTAGTTAGATAAAGATTAGAAAGTCTTAGATTCAAGTGCTATCTATAGCATATTCTGATTGTGTGACCCTGGCAAGTCATTCATCTCATTGTTATAGGACATTCTCTAAGACTATAAATTGTAGAGAAAGTAATGATATGTTGATAAAGAGAATTTCTCCACTAGCAGAAGCCTATACAAATGAAATTACAGGTTTAGACTATATACTTGTCCCTCCAATAACATATTTTCTGGAGAGAGCCATAAAATTTCATGATGGAAAGGACATCAGAAATAATCTACTTCAATCTATTCAAGACAAATGTTCTCTAAATTCATCTTATGTGTAAGGTTAAATGGAACAAAGAATGGAAAGGCCAAAATTAATAACCTCTCTCTCTCTCCCTCCATGTGCAGGCATATATATATATATATATATATATATATATATATATATGTATACATATATATATATAAATATATGTATATATATATATTATATATATCATCTATCTATCTATGGCAGAGGCAGACTCACAAGCAATAGGGAAAGAGATTAGAGCAAGCTTCAAGTAGGAGTGGAGCTTTCTCTCAATCTGGAAGAGAGAAAGTGCATTCCTGGCATGAGTGTCAGCTTGTACAAAGGCACAGAGATGGGAAATGAAATGACAAGATCAAGGGACAATTAAAGTTGTATATCAGTTTTTCTGGAAAAGGAAAGCAGGAGTGAATGCCATGAAATAAAACAAGTCTGCAAATGTAGAATGGAGCCAGATATATATATATATATATATATATATATATATATATATATATATATGTATGAGACAAATTCTAAGCAAATATGTGAGTAGACAAAATCATTGTTAGCATCCAACACCTCCACCCAGGTCCCACTCAACTTTGAAGCACACATCTCTCTGACAAGAACCCTTTGCCTTCTTGATATTTTGGGACCATTCATTGTCAGAAAACTAATATGATTATTGAAATATTTATGACAATGCATAGTTATAAATATACTTTCTCTCTCTCTCTCTTTATATATATATGTATATATATATACATATATATATATATATATATATATATATATATATAGTTTCTTTTTTTAAATTTTTTTTTGGCAAGGCAATAGGGTTAAGTGACTTGCCCAAAATCACACAGCTAGGTAATTAGTATGTGTCTGAGATCAGATTTGAACTCAGGACCTCCTGACTCCAGGGATGGTGCTCTATTCACTTACCTACCTAACTACCCCTTATATAATGTCTCAAAGGCAATAGTGCTTCTTCCATTTTTTAAAGAAGATGAAAATGGATGGAAATTGAAGTGCCTCAGCCAACATAGTTCAACAACTGTATAAAGTAGGTGCATTTGAATCCTAGTCAAAAAATTCCAGTTCTCATTTTCTTTCTGGTACATTGGTTTTCTAATTAGTTCTAACTTATATCTCTACAGTTAACTTAAGGGCTGTGCCTTTTTTTCTATGTTTTATTTTTTTTGAAGATTTAAATATGACACTAGGCACTATTTGGAGGTATAATAAAAAATGAGTGGTCAGTTAATTCCCCTGTAAACTCTTTAGCCATCTCAAACTTTACCTCTCATCCCACTGGATGGAAATTCTTGGTTATTATCAGAAAAGATGGATCAGTCATCATTAAAAAATTCTGTACTCCAGAACAGGAAAGGAACATGACAATTGAAGAATATAATCAACCCAAATTCCTTTTGAAATTACCAGTGAGGAAATGAAAATTCTTTAAAAGAAGGACCTCTTCAGCAAGAAAAGAAGATTCAATGAAAGCACCTTGGAGCAAAATAGAAGCAACAACCAGTGCTGATGAGTAGTTATGTCAATGACTCACAAATTCCACCATATTTAACTTTAGTCACTCCCTCTTCCGTTTCTTCACTTTGATCTGGCAGATGCACTTCCCTTGAAAGCCTTTCTCTAGAGTCTTTTTTGACACACTACATGCTGGATTGTAGCCATTTCTTGCTATTCAAACTCTTGCTATATTCAGCCCTCTTCTTCTTCCAGCAAAGCCCAATAGTCTCTCTTCTGGCAATTTAATTAACTGCCTTTGTTATAGAATTTCTTTTCCTCCTCTTCTCAATCCTTAAATAACTCTAAGCTTTCTAGTTCCTTAGTTTCTTATATTATGCTTATATTTTCTTCTGCTTTATTGCTATCCCCTAGATTTCGATCTTAAGACTCCCTGCCTCCTCTGCGTTCACTGTGAAATTTTATTTGTAACCAAAGACTAACACATCATCACAATGCTTATTATTCCCAAATCAACTTATCCACACCCATTCTTTCACCCTCTTGTTCATCTTTCAATTCAAGCTATGCATTGGTTTCATGTCAAAACCAATATTACCGTTCAAACTTGATGTTAGAGTATTTAACTCCAGGTCCATTTTTCTACTAAAACCTATTTTATGATGCAGTGTGCAGAGTTATTATGACACATACTGGAAAAAAAAGTCACTGACATTTATCAACCTTGGCAACAGAAAAGGCCTGATTTACTGTAATTAAGGTTGGACTGTACCGAAAATGTCTATGCATTTTTTTTTATATAGCGAGGATATACTTAACTCTGATATTAATTCACAAACATTGGGTGCACAGTCAGATATGTGAATTTAGGTGTTTAAAGAGAGTGTGAATTTAAAACTGGTCAAGATTTATGGGCAATAAAGGGAAATATGCTCATAATTCACAACTGGACTGTTAGATCCTGGCTCAGCATCAGAGGAATACAAGACAGACCATTAGTTTCACTAGACAGCACTGGAATTGAAATAGAATGGTCAGGCATCACTAATGTGATTAAGGCTTTTGATTTCACAGTTTAAAAAAATAGATTAGTTGTCCCAAATGTGATTTCAGAGCTTTCAGGGCATGTGCATCAGAGGTCAATAACCAGTTGTTGACAAGAGATAGCATAACCTTGAAATATTAGGAACTGAATAAGGTTAGAACTCCAAGGAAGACTTTGTGTTCTCTTTTTCAATCAAGATTCAAAAGAAAGTTTTCCTAATGGAATATTCAAAACAAGCTTCTGGGATAATGAAACTGCTTCATTTTTTAAAAAGCAGCTGGCTTTCATTTCCACTCTATGAATCACCCTCTACTTTCACCATCTCAAATATATTGTGTGGCAACGCAACAGAATTTAATGCACTTGTATCAATTAACATCTACTTTATGCATTTAGCATCACTAAGAAAAGTTTAATATGAAAAGAAAAAAAGAAAATTGAAGGCTATCTGTATCCTTTGTATAAGAATCCCTAAATACTCTATTCATATTAATTATTTATATATCCACTGGCAAAAAGAAAGAAAATTAACCCCAAATAATTCTGTTTTGATGACTTAATATATTTCTAATATCATAACAGGGTTGGTTATAATAGAATGATTAAATATTTGCTTTAGCAACTATTAGTAATATATATTATATAAACATATGTATACATATACATAAATATGTTTATATACATATGTGTTCACATATATATATATATATATGTCGGTGCATATATTTAGAGAAACTTTTAGCTTTGAAGAGTAGTCTTGGTCTATGTTCTCTGGAAACTCTGTCTAGTGTGAATTGTTTTGGATAAACCTGTTTAATGGAATTTGCATGACCCTAATCACAATGTGCAGTAAAATCTCCTTAAAATAAAAAATGCTCATAGGGGAAATTGTTTCCTTTGAAATTTTAACTGATGACTCAAAAATCTGTTACTCCATTATGTTACTAAATTTCTAATTTCTTGAAAGCCAGTGACAAAATCATGAAATAAGATGAAAATAATATAATTCTTTAATTCTTCTAAGAGTGCTAAAATAATTAAATGTTCTTATTTTACTGGTGATGAAACTTAGAATTTGAAAATTTAAATGATTTTGTTAAGGTTATAGAATTGTTTAGAGGCAGATCCAGGTTCTCATTTTCCTGATAGCATCTCTTTCAACTACCTTATGCTACCTCTATCTCCCCTCAAGTAACCTTTATTTATAAGTATTTTAAAACTACCACATTGTAGTATAAGAAAAAAAAATTATTGATGGATAAATCAATGGCATCACTGACATGGACATGTATGTGCAAGATACATTTCGTTTTAATAGCATGATTTCACCTAATAAATTAGGTGATCATGATTCCAGAACAGATAGAGGCCGAAATAGACATGGAACAAATTTTGAAATGCTTGGGTCAAATTATTCTCTGTTTTCTGGAAGAAACTAATATAAGACCAAAGTGATTAAAAAATTTTGCTAGGGCAGTTAGGTTGCACACTAGATAGAGTACTAGTCCTGCAGTCAGGAGCACCTAAATTCAAATGCGACCTTGGAGCAAGTCACTTAACCCCATTGCCTTGAAAAAACTAAAAAAAAGATATTCCAAAATAACGACAACCATAATATTTCCATCCTGGAGTAAAGAGGGACTAATGATCTGAAGAACTGAAAATAACACAGATTATCAGTTCCTTATTTAATGTATGAAAACAAATAATAATAGAAATGAAGTGACCTTAGGGCAGCCTAGGTAACACAGGAAACAGAATGCTGGAACTGGAGTCCAGAGAACTTGAGTTCAAATGTGACTTTGGACAATAACTTGATCCTATTTGCCTCAGTTTCCTCATCTGTAAAATAAACAAGAGAAGGAAATGATGCTACTCGAGTATAATGCCCAAGAGATAATAAAATAAATTCACAGAGAATCAGACATAACTGAAACAACTCAACAACAAAAGTGATTTACTCAAATTCATACAACTTGTAAAAGTCAGAGCCAAGATTCCAAATCAAATCTTCCAACTGAGGCCAGTGGTTTTCATGACATGATTCTGCCTCCATCCCTCCCTTTAGAATCCATGTGACAAAAGAGTTGGGAAACAAAGATTGCATAAAGGTAGTTGGCTGAGGCAGTTTACTGGGGAAAATAGTGGGTAGTAACACAAGTCCATAGATCAACTTGAGATACATAATGGAAACATCCATTGACTGTGCTATATTTGTTTCTTTGCTTGAGGCACTCGCTGATTGTTTTCTGTGAATATAAGTTGTTTTCCCTAACAGAGAAGGAGGTGGAGGGACTTAATACCTCCAAGATAGAAACAATAAACCAAAGAAGTATTATGAGGATAAGGATGATGATGATGATGATGATGGTGATGATGATGATGATGATGATAAACAATTTGGATCAAGTGTCATGTTTGTCACTTGGAAAAATCAATAGAATTTCTGAACTTAGTTTTCTCATATGAAGATGCGATAATACTAATACACTACCTAACAAAGTTATTATAAGGAAAATACTTTGTAAAACAGAAAGTATTTTAATGGGAGATAAAGGGATTTGGGGATCAATTTGATGAAATTACAGTGGTGAACCTTTAATTAGACCCTGACATTATCATTCTGTAGAGGGAATATATATATGTCCTATTTGGGGCAAAGGTGTCAAACAAAGCCTTCAATATTTCCAAATGCGGGCTTAATCAGATTAAAATATAATTGGATATATTTGACACAGTAATTACATTTATAATAATATAGATAACATTACATTTTAAAACTAAATCAATATGTGACCAGCAGAGAGGCCTTTATTTCCATTTGATTTTTTAGACCAATTCTCTGGAGAATGGATTTGATCAATAGGGTATATTGACAAATTGAATTGATTTGTTTGGTCTACAATGTTGCAACATGTATATAGATATAGATAGATAGATAAAACGATAGCATAATTTTATGAAGAGAAATTCTTTTTGCTATCTTATGAATGAAAAGTTACAGACTCTTCTTGTTCTTTTGACTTTTTTTTTCAGCAATGTTACAATTAGCTAAGGACCCTTAGGAGAAGAAACCCCACCCCTTAGAACTTCTTATATTATAAACTACATAGGACCAAAGGAAAAAAGAAACACAAAGTTCAAAGTTCTCATCTACTGGAGGTGTGTTGAGAATCCTTCTGTAAGGATTTTCTTCTAGCACATCCAAATTAAAAAACTCAATAATACAGTCTTCAATCAGAGAAGATGTTTTTCTAAGATTTCTTAAGCAGTCCAAGAGTCTTAGAAAAATATAATTACATATATTGTCCCTGAAAAATTATAAGTGACAAAGGACTTTGTTCTCTTGTATTATGAGTTATTTGAATTATATGGCTCTGGGTGGGGGGGAAATAAGGGAAGAGGGTAAGGGGTCACTATTTAGCATTCAGAATATTATTCCTTTCTTGTTAAAGTCCAACATACAATATAGTACAAATAAATTTAGGAGTTACCCTTGTGAAGAGGGACCCGCCGGAATATCCTGATGTGCTGCTTGTTAGCCCAAGCAATCTCACATTAAAATATATCATGTGTTTTTTTAACTTTCCAGCCTTTATTATTTTATATGATTTTTTCTGAATTACATTATTTATAAGATGACAGGCATGATGTTATTTTAGATAGTATGGGAATGAACTGTCACAGTCAAGTGTGACTTTAACCAAGAAAGTCACAAACCAAACTAAGAAGGTATTTGGCAGAATTTTCTTCCATGTTCTGTATTACACTTAATATAGTGAAAATGATTATGCCAATTAACTATGTCTACTTTAATCCTTAAGGTAATTTTTTCTGATTCTCTCTCTTCATGTTAAACAATGTAAAATCAAAATTGTCTAATAAAACAGAATTCCACATTAATAAGACTGACCTGGTATATCATGGAGAGCTCACTATTTATTATTTTGTACATGTAATGATTTTTTGTCCTGTTATTTTTTTTCTGAGGCCAAATTTGAGTTTTTATTATCTTTTATTTATTTTATTTAGACATTACTAAAATATTCTTGTTCAAGAGTACACATAATCCCCCTCACCCCATAAAACATGAAATCTCATGAGAAATAAAGTAAAAGAAAGAGAAAAAGATGTGTTTCAGTCTGTGTTATGATATCATCAGTTCTATCTTGGGTGGATCACATTATTTATCATAATTCCATCATAGAATTTACTTCCATATTTTTCCACAGTTACTGTTGCTGATTGCAGCTCCATCCATCCATTCCTCCCCACTACCATCTATTATGTTTTCTCTCTCCTTTCACTCTGTACCTCTTCAAAAATGTACTGTGGGGCAGTTGAGTGGTGAAGCAGACAGAGCACCAGCCCTGGTGCTAGGAGGCCCCAAGTCTATATCCCATCCCAGAGACACAGCAACCATGTGGCCCCATGCTTCTGGACAGGCCACCCAATCCCAGAACCATGCAAAAAGTAAAAAAGATAATTTGTTATATCTGACTATCCTCTCCTATGATCTACTCTCTTCTCTATCACCTATCCCCCCTCCCATCCCCCATCCCCCTTCTCTCCTTTTTCCTCTAGATATCTATTCCCTATTGGGTGTGTATGTTGTTTCCTCTCTGAGCCATTTCTGATGAGAATGAAGGTTCCCTCATTCCCTCTTGCCTTTACCCCCTTCCATATCACTGCAAAAGCTACATGAAATATCTTTTATATGACATATCTTAGCCTATCCTACCTCTCCTTTCTCTTACACTTCCCTTTTACCCATTGGCTCCATTTTTACAATATATCTTCAAATTCAACTCTCTCCTGTGCTTCATTTATACAAGCTCCTTCTACCTGCTTTATTAAATGAGAAGGTTCATATGAATATTGTCAGTATCATCTTTCCATGCAGCAATACCCATAGTTAATCATCATTAAGTTCCTCATAATTTACCATTCTCTACTCTCTATGCTTCACCTGAGTCCTGTATTTGAAATTTCCCTGGTTCATTGAAAGTTCATCTCTTCCCCTGGAAAACGATGTTCAGTTTTGCTGGGTAATTGATTCTTAGTTGTATTCCAAATGCTTTTGCCTTCTGGAATATCATATTCCAAGTCCTATGAGCCCTTAATGTAGTTGCTGCTAAGTCCTGTGTGATCCTGAGTGAAGCACCACAATATTTGAATCATGTCCTTCTTGCTGCTTGTAATATTTTCTCTTTGACTTGGGAGTTCTGGAGCTTGGCTATAATATTCCTGGAAGTTGATTTTTTGAATCTCTTTCTGGGGGACATTGGTGGATTCTCTCAATTTCTATTTTACCCTCTGCTTCTAGGATATCTGGGCAATTTTCCTGTAGGAATTTTTTTAAAAAGTCGTCAAGACTCTTTTCCTGATACTTTCAGGTATCCCAATAATTTTTAAATTATCTTTCCTGAATCTGTTTTCCAGATCAGTTGTGTTTTCAATGAGATATTTCACATTTTCTTCTAATTTTTCATTCTTTTGTTGAAGTATTGTATCTTGATTTCTCTCAAAGTCATCAGCTTTCTTTAGCTTCATTCTACATCTGAAGGATTTGTTTTCCTCAGAGAGCTTTCTTATCTCCTTTTCCATCTGGACAATTGTGCTTTTTAAAGCATTCTTCTCCTCAATAACTTTTGGAAATATTTTATCCATTTGACCTAAGCTGGTTTTTTTAATATGTAATTTCCTTCAGCATTTTTTGGATCTCCTTGACTAAGCCTCTGACTTTGTTTTCATATTTTTTCCCTACATCTCTCTCATTCCTTTCCCCAATTTTTCTTCTATCTCCCTTACTTGATTTTCAAAATCTTTTTTTGAGTTCTGTCATTGCCTGAGTCCAACTTCTATATTTCTTGGAGTCTTTAGATGCAGAAGCTTGGACTTTCTCAACTTCAGATTGTTTTGGACCTCCATAGGACCAAAGTAATTGTCTATGGTCAGGTTCCTTTTTTTTTCTGTTTCCTCATTTCCCCAGCCTGTGCCTGGTTTTGAGGTGCTTTCTGAGCTTTTGGACACCCCTACAATGACCTTAGTATGTGGTGAGGCTCTGACTACTCTCCTGCTCTGTGAATGACCACAAGCTCACCCTTCTGCCATGGGGCTGAGATTGGGGGTAGGTCCCTGCTCTATGGGGGCCTAGAGTTCACCCAGGGTCAGAGGTCCAGAGTCCTGTTCCAGGGACAGAAGACAGACCTTAGCAGTCTCCCTCCACTTCCTGACCTTCTGTGGGCTGAGCATTCAGGATGCAGCTGCTTGGAAGCTCCTGTTGAGAAAATCTACAGGCCTACTTGCCTTTCCTGGATCTGGGCTGCTGCTTCCGCTACCAAGCTGAGTGCTGCAAGCATTATGAAGGCCTGGGCTCTGAGCTTGTCTGGCAAAGGTCTCCCCACTGCTCTTTCAAGTTGTTCTTGGTGCTCCCTGGGGTGCAGGTCAGGAAACTGCTTCTCCTGCCAGGAGCCACTGCTCCCAGGTGCCCTGGGACTGTTCCTTGGGGGATGGGGGTGGGGGCTGAACCTCCTTTGCTCTGGCACAGTCACCCCTCCAATGCCTTGGAACAGTTTTCCCACTATTTTCCAGGTTACCTTGAGCTGTGAAATTGCCTCATTGGATCTTTCTGTGTGTTCTGTCTCTCAAAAATTTAGTTAGAGTCATAATTTTAAGGTTTTTGAAATATTTTTGAGTGAGCACCTAAGAGGGGCTCTTCTCCTAGAGCCATCTTGGCTCTGCCCCTATATCATGTGTCTTGAAGACTTTCTCGCTCTATGATAGGTGAGCCTTACTAAAAAAAAAAAGGAAAAAATATTGGTTTCTTATGAGCAATTGTGGAGGTTTTGTGTATTTTGCAGTATTGTCTCTGGACAATTGTGAACCCTGTCATTTAGCTATGTAATCGTTATGAGAGTAAATAAAGAATATTTATACCTAAAATAAATATTGTAACATTTAGTGTTATTATAGTGTATATAATGACCTTTTTATCTTTACATAAGCCATAATTGTTGGAGTTTTTATTTTCAGAATAAATTCAAGGTATTTCCTCCACATAATAAGGTAATTAATTATTTTGAGAATGGCTTTAGTACCTCAAATTGGACACAGCCTAAAACTTAGAGTTTACAGTTAATAATGTATAATGAGCAGCCTCTTGTTTGATTTGGAAGAGACAAAAGGAATCAAAATTAGCATCTAGATGTTGACAAAGCCATGTGATGCAATGAAAGTAATATGATAATGAAAAGTAAAGTGATATCTCATACTTCCTTGTTATGATAAATCCAGTTCTTCCTTCCTAGAGTAAATAAATTCTTCAAAATGTTCCCATTAAGGGTGGTGTCCAGTGAGATTGTGACTGTTGGTGCCTCTGTTGTGTTTTCAACTAACCCTGTGCCACAATGAATCTCAATCCTTGAACTTGTCACCATCATTAAATTCTTTTCTTTACAGGGCTGTCTTTAGATTCTTCTTCTCCAACCAGCTTCTATTATGCTGGCCTCCATATCTTCTCACAAATGTATCTGATAAGACCCTACACTCACCAAATATGTATAGTCACTCAGAATGGGAAAATATAGAGCAAGGAACTCTTTTCTTTAAACCAAACAATTCCTTCACAGTAATTTGAATGAAACATTTTCACCACTAAATGACTGCCCATGGACTACATGGACTGAAACTAACTTGTTATTTTAGTACATAGACCCAAAGGTCTGTATGACTCTTTCAGTCAATTGTAAGACATACTTCTTGTGTGTCATCATCTACATTTATCCAATGATCTAAACATTTTAATCTTCTCATAATGACTGGATATTTGTCCAAACTTTGTTTAAAAAATTATTTTATCAATTGAACTCTCTGTACCTTTGCTGATCACCTTAACTGAAATGAGGGGTTCCCTATCTTTATATACAGATTATCTTTTCAGCAACTCTAGATGTTCATGGGAAAATGTGATCTCAGAAGAAAGAATCACAAATGCAATCCACATAAATTCTGCAATGTAAGATATTCTTCTTCTGATATGTAATTTGTCTAGGTTCAGAAGCATCACAATTAAATATCTATGAGCTACAGAGAAAGCCAACAAGTAAATTTGCTTCATACTTTCCTCATATTGGTTTCTTCTATTTTCATACAGATTTTATTCCCCAATAAAAAATCAGCCCCTCAATGTTTGCATATGTTAATCTCAAGGACCACAGTACCTTCCATGTAGTAAGTACTTACAAATTCTTGCTTTATTGAATTTATGTGTTTGAATTAAATTACTTCTAAGGTTCTTTAAGAAGGTATGATGCTGTGGTAGAACCAAGATGGTCAAGAAAAGGGAAAGGTGAACTAATACATGTAGTGTCATGTTAAAGCAGTAGTCTGTTTTCAGGATAGCAGGAAACAGCTAGTGATCATAATGATGGAGGAGGTGGGGCAGCTAATTGGCACAATGGATAGAGCAATGTTGTTAGAGTCAGGAGGACCTGAGTTCAAATCCCATCTCAGTCACTTAATAATTACTTAGTTGTGTGAACTTGAGCAAGTTGCTTAACCCAATTGCCTTGCAAAAAAACAAAATAATAAAAAAAATGTTGTATGGGATGGAGGAGGGCTGTAGAGGGTATTGGTCTTGTATCAGCAATGGAGAGAAGTACTTGAGATGATTCAAAACTTAAGGAGTTAGCTAGAAGAACAATCACCACACTTAGCCTTGAATCATCACACATTAGAAGAGGCAAAAAAGGTCAAAGGCCTCCTGACAGAGTTCAAATACCAACAACACAAAATCGAGAGCATGAGACATTTTCCCCTACACACTGGGGAGCTTGGCAAGAATATAAAATAAATTTAACACTCAACCCCCCCCCCCAAAACAGTATGTTTAAAATGAGCAAACACAAGAGAAAGAACCTGATGATAGTTACTAGGTATGATGGAGATAATCAATGTTCAAACTTGGAAGAAGACAATGAAATCAAGGCAGCTATTTGTAAATCTTCAAAGAAAAATGCAAAAATATCACAAAATCAAAAATAGTTCTTGGAAGAGCTTAGAAGAAATTTTTAAAATCAAATAAGAGAGGTAAAGGAGAGGTTGGGATGAGAAACTGATAATGAAAGAAAATCAAGAAAATTATAAAAAAAAGATGTCAAGGGTGGCACACCGACCCTGGAGTCAGGGAGACCTGAGTTCAAATGTGGTCTCAAACAGTTAATTATCTATCTGTGTTACCCTAGGCAAGTCACTTAACCCTATTCCCTTAAAATACATTTTAAAAAAAGTCAAACAAGTAGAAAGTCATACACAAACTTACTGAAGAAAATAACACCTTAAATATTAATATTGGGCAAGAGAAAACCTAATTACTTCTTAACATATTAAGAAATAGTAAGATGCAATAAAAAGAATGAAAAACAGAAGAAAACATGAAATATATCACTGGAAAAATAATTAACCCAGAGAAAAGATGGAGGTAAAGTAATGTTAGATAGTTGGGCTACCTGAAAGTGATGAAAAAAAAGTGTAGATACTATATAGACTTCAAGAAATTATTAAGAAAAAAGAGCCTTGATGTTTTAGAAATAGAGGGGTAAAAAATGAATTAGAAAAAATCCATTTATCATCACCTGAAAGAAGTGGCAAATGAAAACTCATGGGAAAATTTCAACCAAATTTCAAAGCTCCTAGTTCAAAAAGAAAATATTATAAGCACTATGAAAGAAAGACTTCAAAGATTGTGAAACTTTCATCAGGATATAACACAAGTTTAGTAGCTTTTACATTAAAAAACTGAAGTGTGTGGTTTATCATATTCCAAAGAGCAAAGATGTTGGTTGTGGAAACAAGAATTTTACCTGCCCAGCAAAATGGAGTGTAATCCTGCAAGGAAAAAAGAAAGGATACTTATTGAATGAAAGAACTTTCAGCCAGTCTTGAGGAAATGATCATAACTGAAAAGAAAATTTTACTTGCAAATACAAGAATCAGGAGAAACATAAGAAAAATGTAAGAAAAAATCATAGGGGATTCAATATGGGAAAAGATTTATTTCCTACATGGTAACTGATATTTTTAACTTAAGAAACTTATGATAATTAGAGCATACATAGATAGATATATGTTGTTTTCAGTCTTTTTCAGTCATGTAGAACTCCTTTTGACATCATTTGGGTTTTCTTGACAGAGTGGTTTGACATTTCCTGCTCCAGCTCAGTCTATAAAAATGAGGAAACTGAGGCATTGATATGTTATTTTTAAAAAAAATTAAAAAGAGAAAGAATAAAATAAATATTCTCATCAGGGTTTTGGGGCAGAGTAAAGATGGCAATAAAGGCAAGAACTCACCTGAGTTCTCCCCGCAAGAGTCCAAATATCTTTAAATAATGAATAATCAAATTCTAGAGTGACAGAACCCACAAAAGACTGAATGAAACACTTTTCTAGCTCAAAACAATTTGGAAGGTCCACAGGCAGGGTCTGTTGCACTGGGATTATAAAGGGTCCATAGTGTAGCCTGGACCTTGACTGTATGAGCCAGTCCCAGTCATCCAGGAATAGACAACAAGATGCCTGGGTCAGTGGAAGTGATAGTTTCCAGACCTCTCAGTCCAGAGATTAAGAAGGACAAGTAAAGCTTTGAAGGTTCTCTGCCATGCCCAGCTAAAAGCAGAGTCTAATCTAGTGCAGGCCTCAGCAGTACAGACCTGACCCAGTGGACCAGAAGCAGGTCTCTGGAGCCACTTCTGGGAAGGTCTCAGTCCATGAACAACAAGGGACTTGGGGGAGATTGAAGGGGTTTCTTTGCTATTCCTGAAGCAAGACTCTATTACTTTGCCAGTAGTCTGAGTCATAGCCTAGGGCTCCAGTCCCAGGAAGAGGAACAGAAACACAACAGAACTTACTAACTTAGCAGATCAGAGATTCTGCTCACAATTCCAGAGCAGAAAGGAGTGCTTATGGTCACCCATAGAACAGAGCACAGACCAGTATTCAAGACTTTCCTAAGACCTTGGTGGAGAAAGGATATCTTGCAAAAACCCTCAAAAGATTGGGAGAGTCTGTCCTCAACCTGGAAGCAGAGCCCCACTTCCCTTCACTCCCCTCCATCACCAAAAGAAAGCTGATATAAGTTTTACATTTGGAACCATACTAAACATAGGTCAAAATTGAGCATGTTATGTGATCAGATCCAAAGGGAATAAAGAAAACATTAGATACAACAAAATTACATAATATTTAAGATATTTAAACTCCACAATTACTTTTCTGGATATGGATGGTAGTTTTCTATCACAAGTTTTTTAAAACTATCTTTTTACTGTTGAAGTGAGTAAGTTCATCATTGCTAATCATGAGCTCATCTTGTTAATGTGTATAATGTTCTTCTGGTTCTACTCAGTTTACTCAGTATCAACTCATGCAAGTCTTTTCGGGCTTGTCTGAAATCCTATCCTTCATGATTTCTTATAGCAGAATAGTATTCCATTATGTATATATATATATATATATATATATATATATATATATATATATATATATATATAAAATACACACACACACACACACACACACACACACACACACACACACATATATATATATATATATATATATATATATATATATATATATATATATATGGACATCCCTTCAATTGCCAATTCTTTGCTATTACAAAAAGAACTGCTATGAACATTTTTGTATATGTGGGATTTTTAGTCTGTTTCATGATCTCTTCAGGATACAGACCCAAGAATGGCATAGCTGGATTAAAAGCAATGCACAATTTTATTGCCCTCTGGACATAATTCCAAATTGCTCTCCAGAACAGTTGAATCAATTCACAACTCCATGACCAAAGCTTTAGTGTCTCAGTTTTCCCAAATCCCCTCCAACATTGATGATTAATTATCCTTTCTAGTCATATTGGTCAATCTGACATGTGAAGTTATACCACACAGAGATGCTTTAATTTGAATTTCTCTAATCAATAATTTAGAGCAATTTTCCATATGACTATAAATAGCTTTGATTTTTTTTGTGGATGAATTGCCTTTCCATTTCCTTTGACTAGTTACCAGTTGAGGAAGGATTTTTTTAGCTCAGTTCTCTGTATTTTTTTTTTTTTTAGATTTTTGCAAGGCAAATGGGGTTAAGTGGCTTGCCCAAGGCCACACAAGCTAGGTAATTATTAAGTGTCTCAGACTGGATTTGAGCCCAGGTACTCCTGACTCCAAGGCTGGTGCTTTATCCACTACTTTGCCACCTAGCCTCCCCTACTGCAGTCCTTTTAATCTTGGTTGTAGTGGGTTTGTTCATGGAAATATTTTTCAATTTCATGTGAACAAAATTATCCAGTTTGTGTTTTATAATTTCCTCTATTTCTTCTTATCTATAAGAGCCTATAAAGCTGCCCTTTCCATAGATCTGATGTGTAAACTACTTCATTATTTCCTAATTGACTTATATTATCTTTTATGTCTAAATCTTGCACCCATTTTGACCTTATCTTGGTATAGGGGTATGAGATGTTGGTCTATTCCTAGTTTCTTTTAAGCTATCTTCCAGTTTTCCAAGCAGGTTTCAATGGAAGAGTAAGTTCTTATCCCAGAAGCTGAAATCTTTGAGTTTATAAAACAATAAATTGTGGTTCAGTCTTTTGCACCTAATTTATCCCACTGATTAACCGCTGTGTTTCTTAGTACCAGACGGTTTTGATGATTAATGCTTTATATCATAATTTTAGATCTGGTCTGACTAGACCACTGTCCTGTGCATTTTTTCCCAATAATTTCCTTGATATTTTTGACCTTTTGTTCTTCCATATGAATTTACTTACTATTTTTTCTCTCACTAAAATAATTTTGGCAGGTTTATTGGTATGGCATTAAACAAATAAATTATTTTAGGGAGGATTGTCATTTTTATTATATTAGCTTGGTCTACCCATGAGCAAGTGATATTTGCCCAGTTATTTAGATCTGATTCTATTTGTGTGAAAAGTGTTTTATAGTTGTTTTTTCATAGAATTTCTGAATCTGCCTTGGCAGATAGACTCCCAAATATTTTATATTGTCTGATTACATTTTTAATGGGATTTCTCTTTCTATCTTTTGCATCTATATCTTCTTAGTAATATATAGAAATGCTGAGGATTTAAATGGGTTCATTATTTTGCTAAAATTGCTAATTGTTTCCAGTAATACACATTTGTGTATATGTATACACACACACACACACACACACACATACACACACATGCAAATATGTCCTCTGCAAAGAGTGAGAACTTTTTCTTTACTGATTTTAATTCCTTCAATTTTTTTCTTCCCTCATTGCTAAAGCAAACATTTATAATTCAATATTGAATAGTAGTGGTCCATTCTTGTATCATCTTTGATCTTGGTGGGAATGTTTCTAGCTTATTTATTCCCAAGCTCTCTAGTGTTTTTGATAGAAATCGGTGCTGTATTTTTTCAAACACTTTTTCAGCATTTATTGAGATAATCATTTGATTTCTGTTGTTTGCTATTGATATGATCAATTATACTGATAGTTTTCCTAATATTGAACCAATCTCACATTGCTGGCACAATTGTGCTTGATAATAGTATATTACCCTAGCGATAAGTTGCTGTAATGGCTTTGCTATTATTTCATTTAAAATTTTTACATGCATATTCATTAGGAAAATTGGTCTATAATTTTCTTTCTTCATTTTTGACTCTTTCTGGTTTAGTTATCATCCCCATACTGGTGTCACAGAAGGAATTTGGCAGAGTTGTTTCTTCACCTGTTTTTTCAAATAGTCTATATAAAATTGGAACCAATTATTCTTTGAATGTTTGATAGAATTCATTTGTTTATCTATATGGCCCTGGAGATTTTGTCTTAGGGTGTTCATTGATAGCTTGTTGAATTTAATTTTCTGACTTAAGATTATTCAGATATGTAATTTCCTCTTCTTTTTATCTGGATAATTTATATTTTTGTAAAGGTTCATCCATTTCACTTAGATTATCAAATTTATTGGCATACAATTTGTATTGGCATACAATAACTCCTAATCATTCCTTTAATTTCCTTCAAATTGGTGATTAATTCAACTTTTTCTTTTTTTATACTAACAATTTCATTTCATACTCTTTTTTAAATCAAATTAACCAAAATTTTCTTTATTTTATTGGTTTTTTACAAAAAATCAACTATTGGTTTTATTTCTAATTTCAATAGTTTTCTTGATATCAAATTTATTAATTTCACCTTTCATTTCCAGAATTTTTAATTTGGTATTTAATTATGGATTTTTAATTTGTTCTTTCTCTAGCATCTTTTAATCATATGTAAAAATGGAGGGAAGATTGTGGGAGGAGGTAGTGAGATGCAAAACACTTTTGAGGAGGGACAGAGTGAAAGGAGAAAGAATAGAATAAATGGAGGTGGGGAAAATAGGATGGAGGGAAATACAGTTAGCAATAGTAACTATGGGAAAAAAATTGAAACAAGTTTCTCTGAGAAAGGCTTCATTTCTCAAACACAGAGAAATGAATTAATTTTATAAAAGAATAAGAGTCATTCCCTAATTGATAAAAGATCAAGAGAGATGAACAGTTTTCAGATGAGGTTATCAATGTAATCTAAATCATTTTCAAAAAAAAAAATATGTCCTAACTCTTTATTGATAGAAGAAATGCAGGTTGCAACATATAAAGAATTGTTTATTTCTTTATATCTAATGGATTAACTAATAGAACAGAGAGAGAAAATGACAAATGTTGGAAGGGATGTGGGGAAAATGAGATTTTAATGCATTGTTGAAGGAGTTGTGAAATGTTTCCACAATTCTGTAGAGCAATTGGAAACTATGCCCAAAGTGCATTAAAAGCAATAAAACCATGCCTACTCTTTGGCCTAGCAGTACCCCTGCTAGGTCTTTATTCCAGAAGAGATGAAATATGGGAAGAAAAGAACTTATATGTATAGGATACGCACACACACACAAATATATATATGTGTGTGGATATGGAGAGACATACAGAGACACAGAGAGAGAGAGAGAGCCTATATTTTATGTAAAATTTTTAGCATCTCTTTTCTGGTGGTAGGAAGCTGGAGATTGAGAGGATGCCCATGGTTGAGGATTGGCTGAACAAATTGTTTGTGTCTGTGTGTGTGTGTGTGTGTGTGTGTGTGTGTGTGTGTGTGTCTGTGTGTGTGTGATTAATGGTTTTAGTTCAGATTTGCACCTACAGTAAGACATACTCCAAAAGAGGGAAAAGCACAAAGTGGTTAATTATTATTATTATTATAACAAAGGTAAAGTCAAAGGAAGCTTACAACAACAATAGCTAATGATTCCTAATAGTATTATAACGAAGGAAATTAAGATAATGAAAGAGATAGGAAACATTATCAAAGATAATCAAAAGAGATAGAAAGATTTATCAAAGATAATCAATCAAGTTACCAATCAGACAAGAAAACAAGCCCAATCCAGGAAACTCCAACTCATGGAAGATACTTCAAGCTGGAGAACCCCAGTTTTCAATAGCCCCTTCCATAGTCCAGACTAAAAAGGTCCCAAGCAGAGCATCATCTCCATAGGTGAGATTCCAAAGGGGTCCGAGCAAGGCTTGTGTAATTATAGGATTATAACAAAGAAGGCATTGTGCCTAGTATGTACAAGACTTTGGACTCAGAAGATCCAACCTAAAACTGGTCAAGTTTCAGGAGGGATGTTTCTTCTCCAGATAATTCAGGAAGGAGGTGCATTTATAGGTTGTGGGCTGTATTATCCCCATTCAGAGGAGAAAAAAAAACAAAAAAAACCCAAAACACACACACAAACAATAACAACAAACAACAACAACAAAACAAACAAACCCTTTCAAATCTGAAGAACACTTTATAAAAATTATCTCTTATGTATCTCTTTCCCTTAATACTAAATCCTCATGCCAAAATTACTAATTTGTAATCATGTTTATCAAAATATGCATGTAAAATGCTAACCCGACTGTTCCCTGCAGGGGTGCTTGGGATGGGAAGGGAGCTTGGAGGGAAATTTTGTAACTTAGAAATATGTATTACATATGGATGAAAATAAATTTAAAAATTAAAGAAATCAAAAAGAGAAAATTAAATTTTTAGTATAAAAATGAAGAACTAATTCAACACTAGTAATAATTAAATTGAAGCAATTATTAGGCATTATTGAGCCTAGTTTTGTGTCAATAAATTTAACAATTAAGTAGAATGGAATAATAGTTACAAAATACAAACTGCCCAGATTAATGGAAGAAGAAATAGAATAGCTAAATCTATTTATTTTAGTAAAAGAAATCAAACAGGCCATGAATCAATGATTTTAAATTTTTATTTTTAATTTACAGAATGAAAAAAGCATTTTATAACAGTTCAATAAAAAAATTCACATTAAATTGCAAATTGGCCATGCAAAAATTTTTATTATTTTCAAATAAAAAAATTATCCTGTGAATTTTTGTTTTTTTCTTCCCTTCCCTCCATCCCCTGCCACAGGGATGGCTAACATTAGACACTAAAATAATCATATACACATATATGCACATATATATAATTTGTACATATATGCACAAATATACATATATGATTTGAATGCATCATATTATTGCTATGTTATCTGTATAATATATGATGCATATGTATATATACACATACATATATGTATATATCACACACACATATATATATATACATATATATGTATGTATATATATATATATATATATATATATAATTATGCTCCACATACTTCTACTCAGCTTTTTCCTCTGGAGACAGATAGCAAGTTCTTCCATATGTTCTTTGTAATTAAGTTGGATATTTATAATAGTCAATATATTGTATTTGCTCAAAATTGTTCTTAAAGCAGTATTGTTCATTTGATATACAATGTTTTCTTGGTTCTGCTCATGTCACTTTTCTTATTTCATGCAAGTTTTTCCTTTTTTTTCCTAAAATAACTGAGCTCATCATTTCTTATAGAGTAGTATTCCATCACAATCATATACCAAAATTTGTTCTGACATTCCTCAGTTGATGGATAGCACTGCAAGTTCCTATTCTTTGCCACTACAAAGAGAGTTGCTATAAACATTTTAAAATAAATAAGTTCTTTTTGCTTTTTCTTAATTATTTTCATAAACAGACTACACAGCAGTATTGCTGAGTCAAAGGGCAGTTTAGTAACTCTTTGAGCATAACTCCAGAATACTCTCTAAAATTATTGAATCAGTTCAAGCAATAATAAATGTCCCAATTTTTCCCCATTCTTGCCAACATCTGTTACTTTCTCTTTCATTTTAGCTAATCTGGTGGTTTTTAATTTCCATTTCTTTAATTACCATTGATTTAGAAGAGTTTTTTCTTCCTGTTCATATCTTTTGTGAGTTTATCATTTGGAAATGATTCATATTCTTATAGATTGAACAAAGTTTTTCATATATTTTAGATATGAGACCTCTATCTGATGAACTGTCTTTGTATTTTTTTCTTAATTTCCAGCTTTCCTTCTGTTCTTTTGTACTTCTGTTCTTTTTGTCCTTCTGTACATATTTGTTTATACAAAAATTCTTTAATCTGATGGATTCAAAATTATGTAATTTACATATAACTTTATTCTCTATGGATTATTTATTAATAAATTCTTTGCCTATCCATAAATTAGGTAAAAAATATGGTACATATTCTAAGTTTCTCTCTTTATATCTAGATCATGAATCCATTTATTTTTTTTACAAGGATACCCTTTAAAATTATCTTGATAAATTGCATGACTATTAGTTTATGTTCAATTCCTGTCATACTCCTTTCAAATTTTCCTAGAAATTTTTACCAAATAATGAATTTCCAATTCGAAAATCTTGTCTTTACATTTGTCAAATACAAAGTTATGATGTTTATTTGTTGCTGTAATTGCATTCCACTCTATTCCATTGATATATATCTTTCTTTTTCTTAGCCAGTAGCACATAGTTTTGAGAATCAGTGCCTTATAATACATTTTAGGATGTGATACAACTAAATATCCTTTAAATTTTAAGAAGAATATCCTTTGATACTTTTGAATTTTTTACTTTTCCAAAAGAAATTTTTTAGTATTTTTTCTGATTCAAATTCAAAGTGTTAAATATTATTTGGGAATTTCCCTTCATCTTATTTTTATTCACCATTTTCCTTCTCAACCTCTTTTCTCTCCATCCCTGTTACCTTATCATCTCCGAGTGTCTTATCCTTTATTCTGGCCATCCCTCTAAAAGTTACTCCCTAATCTATTCATCCCACCTTCATAATCTTAATCAATAAAGACATCTAAAATTTCCTTCCTCACTTAATCCCCCAGTAATCTCATCTCTCTAGAAGTTCAGAAGACTTCTAAATCTCTTCAGATGTGGTCTTGTTTCCTCTTCAACTCAGATGAGTTAGATTTCAATATTAAATATTAGCCCTCCACCATTACCAAATTTGAAAGGAAGAACTAATATTAGTTCTTCCTTTCAAATTTGGTTTTCATGAGATAATTGCTCATTTTATTCTATTCCTAAATGATTTTGTTTTTAGAATTACCTCATCATACACAACTCAGTCTCAACCTTTCTTTCAAACTACCTTATTAATCATAAGTTGTAAGAACAGTATTACTAATAATAATAACTAATGATTAATAATAACATTTTTATACATCATAACTAAACAGTTTGACCTCATTGACACAAAATTAGTCTTTAATGATTTCTTCATATCTCTTCTGAATCTTTTAAAACTAATTTTCCATTGAGTTTTGATCTTTTTTTTTTCACAAAAACCTGAAACTCTTTCAGTTCATTAAATATCCTTTTTTCCATTCAGAATTATACTCAACTTTACTAGAGGAGTTATTCATAGATGCAACCTCAGGAACTTTGCTGTGCAAAATAGAATGTTCCAACACCTACAGTCTTTTAGTGTAGAAGCTGCTAAGTCTTGTGTAATCTTGATCATTTTTCTGAAGAATTTATTTTTTTTCCTGTTACTTGCAATATTTTCTCTTTGACCCAGGAATTTTGAAACTTGCTATGAAATTCCTGTAAATTTTTTTCCCCTTTCTGTTATTACCTTCATGTGGTGTTCATTGGATTCTTTCCATTTCTATTTTGTCTTCTCATTCTAGAATTCTAGGAGAGTTTTCTTTAATAATTTCTTGCAATATTGAATCCAGATTCTTTTTTCTAGTTTTAGTGTATCTTCATACCTCATTTTGTCATTGAATTCCATTTGATGCAAGGAATTATTGGCACAGAGAAATAATGTAATTAGAAACAGATTTTTGTGATCTCTTCTGCACTAATAAAATGTGTAGTCTTGTAATGAAACACACACGCACACATATGCATATTGGGAACTGATTTTTGTAATCTACTCTGCATTGTTAAAATATTGCCTTTTGAACTTTATTTTGACCATGGCCACAAGTTTAGCTGTGGGTCAAGTTGTATTATGAAAGTACAATAGAATATCACCTTAAACCAGGTAGGAGACCTGCCTAAAGTCATTTCTCCCAAAGTAACCTTTTCAAAACAAGAAATGAACTACTTCCAAAAGCAATGCCTCTTCCACTATCTCTGGAGAGGCATTTAAGGGGAGTCTAGTCCAGGGTTAACTCTCTTTTTACTTACATCACTCACTGTTTACTTACCTCACTCTCTTTTTTACTTACCTAGAACCCCTTTCTTCCTCTACAACATTTAACTAGTATCTGGACTGTCTGTATTAAACTATTGTGCTCAAATCCCACATGACCTTTAAAGATTCCTCAATTTCCTCTCTCTTTCTTTATTTTGTACTGTAGCAAACTTTTAATAAATCTGTTTTTTCTCCTTTTATACTCTCATTCCAGGATCAGATGATCTTTGAATTTTTAATTTAGAATGAATCAATCACTCCTATTTTTGGTGACCACAAAGGGACTATATGACCAAGTGTATACTGACCCAGAGGTTGGCAGGGGGAGAGACAGTAAGAACTGAGAATAATCCCTAATGGGTGTGTGATATTGGGGTCAGTTAATCCCAAAGAAAGACAGTTCCCATGGTAGCACAAAGGAATCCTGTTATCTGGTTCAGGAAGTCCTTATTCTAATTGCTTTTGGAAGAGAAGTGTTAGAAGCACCTGGGAGTTTTCCAGGTATGTGTTTAGTAAGATTGTAAGATTATAAGGTACAACTTGAAAAATACTTTAGGGGGGATTGTAAACAAATAGAATGATCTCTGTCAGATCCATGCAGAATAATATGAGTGGAGATAAAAGTGATAGAGCTTCCCAGGTTATCTCAAGTTCAGAAACAAGGATCTTGAGGTGTTAGATTTGAGAGTAAATAGGCTATAATTATACCAGGGAGATCCACAGCTGATCTTTGAGAAGCGTGTTTCCATGCTAGTTTCTGTAGGACACAAAGAAGGCAAAGGGGTTTTACCAAGGGTGTTTCTTGAGGTTGATGATGACATACCTAACAGTAACAGGCTCTGCCATGTCCTGTAGAATTTCCTACGTGAACCAGAGCATTAGACTTCCAGTAACAGAGCCAGAACTAACCCTGAGCTTGGAGGAGTAGGATCCAAGAAACAATTAACAGTAGCATAATAGACTTGATTTAAGGGCAATGAAAACAAATATGATTTAAAACAAAGATGATTCAAACAGAGAAAAGCAATTCAGTTGTAAGGAGTGTAAAATCTACAAACACTTATTTCCATAGTTCATTAATAATTCTTCTTAAACAGAAACTTCAAATATCCACAATTCACAAGAATATTTGTTGTCATCTGGAGTAGAAACTAGAGAAGAGACAGATTTAATCCTAGAAAGATGTGTCTAGCTAAAGAGATGTTCCAGTTTTACTGCTGCTGGGGTAGAGAGGATGATTCAATATGGTCCCTTCACACCCAATGAATCAGTTCCCTAGCACTTCAATCATTTTAAATGCATTATATACCCTGGATTTTCAGGAAACACCTGCCCTTATCTCCAGGTTTTGGAAGGTACTTGTAAATATACCCAAATAGAGCTGCCAGGAGAGCATCAATTGTAATAGCAAATTGAGTAATTAAGTATTGTTCTGTATCTCCAAGCATATCAGATATCAGATATCTAATAGTTCAAAGGTGCTAAGCTTAATATTTTCTTGTAGTTTTATCCAATCTTCTTTTGTTTATTGGCATAACTTAGCTAGTTTGTTTGAGTAAGTTATTCGACTTTTCCACTTTTTCTGATGCCTGTGGGCATCATGCTGAAAGAAGAGAATACATGATGAGTTACTTGAGAAATAAAAGGGTAATTATAACTCTAAGGAATGTGGCAGGCCAAAATGTGAGATTATTTCTTTCAAAAGGACTTTTGAGACTTCCTGGGCTCTCTCATTTCTACATGACCGTATATACCTCCAGCCAGGACATGAATGTGTTTGCCAAAAGAAGGAGGAGCTTAAAGGTACAGCAAGGAGTCATGTGGATGAAGTCTATTTGCCCGTATTCCTCCAGCTAAGTACCTCTCCTTTGCACAGAAGAATATAAGTTTAATTTCTCCTTCAAGGTTACTTGAGCACAATTAAAACAAGCTCAGCAGATTTGTCAAACAGTTTCCTTTAGGTTGTGACCTATAAAGATAAATTCTACTAAAAATACATGGAATCTCCTCCCAAGTGAGTGACCTGGTGAAATACAAACAGAAATTTCCTTTTGGATGAAAAGTTGGCCGGAGGGTATCTGGAACCACCCAGAAAGGGATAGTGTATATATCCTTTTACCTTGTGTAAAGTTCCAAGCTATGAGAGTAAGACTCAGGGAGTTGAGTAATTAAAGAATTCAGTGTGACAAGCTAGCAAGTACTCACTTCCTTGCTACATCAGTCAGCATATGCCATACAACTATATCTGAATCATCTCTACTGAATGAAATCTGCTGGGGTACTTGAATAGCTTGGAGTAGATTTAGAATTTCCTGAACAGGTTTAATAGGTAAGTTTTTGCTGTGAGGTATCTCCTCTCCTTCTGAATAGCCCCATGTGCATGTAAAATATGAAAGGCATTTTTGAGTCTGGAAAAATGTTTATCCATTTGTCTTTTCCAAATTCTAGGTCTCTGGTAAGTGCTACTAAATTTAGTCTTCTGTGTAGAGGCCCCAGGTGGGGGAGGTTTTACCTTCTATAGTATAATGGAGGCTGACAATTGCATATTCTTCTTTCTTCATATCCTCTAGACTACACCAACTATGTACCATTCCTCATCTGGGTTTGTGAGGGGAAACATACTTTAAATCAGATTGTCTAGAATGGACTGAATCTAAGGTCTTCTGACAGTTCTGAATTAAGCTACCAGACTGTGTATTGTCTGAAAGCAGGGTTACTGAATTGAGTTGGCAGATCCAAAGAGTTAAGTCCTGAGTGTTCTAGAGTAGAGGAGAGCTTGGTATTTAGTCAGTCTACCACTGGAGAGACAATGATGCCCTTTGGCTTCCAGGATACTCTGCATCCTGAGTGGAGTGAGTACTTCTAAAGGTTAGTCTAAAGTAAGCTATGTTGCCTTTATTAGGACATCCTCATTCCTGGAGGGCAGACTGGTCACCCCAGAGGCACTTTATCAAGTTGTTTTAAAAGTAACAACAAAAGTGATAATATTGATGATGATGATGATAATAATAATAATAATAATAATAATAATAATAATAAATAAAAATAATAAAAGAAAGTAACAAGTCTAAGATCTGGTCCCAAAATTTGAATTAAAACTCCTAGACTCTGACCTCACATCTCATCTACATACAAAATAAAATTCTTATCTATGTTAGGGAGAGCTAATGCTGGGGATGAGGTCCATTTACATTTCAAAGTCTCAAAAGATTTTGCCTGATGAAGATCCCAATCCAAGGGAAGATCAACAAGGTATAGCAATTATACCAAAATTTGGTATCCAAATTCTATGAAGCCCCCAGAAACCCCAAAAGACAAGTAGTTGCTCCTTAGTGACTAGGGGAGAGATAGATAGAATTTGTTTTCTCTCTGTCTTGGAAGACTGCAATGAACTCATGCCAAAATAAGTCACACACTGAGAGGCTTTTTGAACTTTCTTCATAGAAAATCTATACCTCGAGAGCCTGGGAAATGGAGGATTTGTATAACAGTTCTGGGAGCAGACTAGCTTGTTATGGTACAAACCAGGATATTATCTTCATACTGAATTAAAGTGCTACTATCTAACTTTAAATCCCTTAAATCTTTTGTTAAAACTTGATCAATGAAGTGAAAGCTGATTCTAAAGCCTAGTGGTAAAACTATCTACATTAGCTATTGTGGAGGTGATCTCTTAGAAAGTGGACACTCAAAAGCATCCTTATACAGAGGAATAAAAAAGAATGCATCTTTAAGATCTAGGGTGAAGTTCCAGGTTTGAGCCAAGATGGCTATGTGAAGCTAACATGCTACCAGAGCTTATCCCTATCAAAGATTAATGAAGTCTCTATTCTGACATTCAAGATACAGATCCTCCCAAGAAAAAGAGAAGATTCAGAGAAATTTTCAACTGTAGATATCCTGGAGGATCTTCAGTGAATGTCTGTCTCTTTGGGAGAAAAGGGGAAGTAAAGTCCAGCAGGTGGGAGACACGGAAAGACAGCAGGAGGCTTTTAGCCACAGTGCAATCCAGGTTCCAACAACTTGACAATTGCAGAGGTCCTAGGAGCTAGATAGCACGCCAACAGGAAAGATCCCAACCCCAAATAATGTCTGAACCCTGGGAACACTGGGGTAAATGACAGGACTGGGTCAGGAACAAACCACTGTTAAGTTAGAATATGGACAGAAAGGAGGAAACAACCATCTGAAAAGGCAAGGCCTGGACTGCATAGGCAACATCTTGGCCAGTGACAAGTCAGGGTTCAGATCCTAGCCACAGAAAAAAAACAAAAAAATAAATGTTTGGATCTGTACTCCCTATACCTCAGGAGCAGAGCTAAAACAACAAAAATAAGAAGAAAAACTAAAGGAGTCCTCACTATAGAAAAATACTTTACAGAAAAAAAGGACAGCAATGCCATGTCTGAAGAAGAAATCAGTGAAAAATCACAGGGGAAGTATCAAAACAGACTATAAATAGGACTCAAATACATAAGTTCATTGAAGAGTTTATAAAAGAATTAAAAAAACCAAAGAACACAGGGGCAGCTAGGTGGCACAGTGGATAAAGCACTGGCCCTGGAGTCAGGAGTACCTGGGTTCAAATCCGGTCTCAGACACTTAATAATTACCTGACTGTGTGGCCTTGAGCAAGCCACTTAACCCCAATTTGCCTTGCAAAAACCTTAAAAAAACAAAGAACAGAGAAAGAAGAAAAATGGAAAAAAAGAAATGACAGTCATGCAGAAAAATTATGAAAAATTGGCCAGAGGATTCAACACATTTAAAAAGTAAACACAAAAGGTAATTGAAGAAAACAAAACCCTAAAATTTGGAATTGAACAAATAGAAACCAATGAATTTATGAGATTACAAAATTACATCAAGCAAAATAAAAGGACTGAAAAATTGAAAAAAATATAAAGTACCTTTTAGAGAAAACTAATGACCTGGAAATCGATCCAGGAGAAACAATCTACAAATCCTTGGACTACCGGAAAGCCTAGATCAAAAAAAAAGAACCTGGAAAACATCATGCAGGAAATTATAAGGGAAAATTATCCAAATCTGCTAGAAAAAGATAACAATATAACCATTGGAAGAATACACAGACCCCTCCAGAAAGACCCTAAGATAAAACTCCAAGGGCAGTTATCGTCAAATTCTATAACTCCCAAATAAAGGAGAGATTATTGCAAGCAACAATAATAATAAAACAATTCAAATACAAAGAAACACAATCAGACTCAACCAGGACTTACCAGCCTCAACACTGAAGTATCGGGTAACCTGGAATACCATACATCGGAGAGCAAAGGACCTGGGATTACAGCTCAGAATGTACAATCCTGAAAAATTCAGCATATATTGTCAGGGGAAAAAACACAAAGACCAGAACTGAACAAAGAATTCAATTGCCAAATACAGGACTCAAGAGTTGCATAAAGAGGTAAAGGAAAAGGGGAAGGAAAAAAGTAAAACAAATGTTGGTCAAGACAATAAAATTGCATACAACCCTAGAAGGGAAGATACAACATTTCTAATTCTTGGGAAATTTACTACTCTTAGGATACTTAAAGGATCCAATATAATTGAAGAGATGGACTTAAAGGATATAGGTATCTTGTCTCTCCATTAAAGAGGTCCAAGATGACTTCCCTATATTTGAGACAAAAATCCCTGATGAAAAGCAGATTATGTTAACTTTAAACTTGTGTCTCATTATCCTTTGACCCACTTTAATTCTGCTGTACTGACAATAATTTAGCACTTTGTCTAAGGCTGGTATCTTAAGCTGGGCAGTCCTGAGTCAACAATTTACAATCATTTATAAAGTTCTCAGGTGAGACCTCCAGAGCCTCCCAGTACTTAGGGATCTTTAAGATTGTTGCAGTTAATTTGATCAGGGTTTGACTTAATCCATGCTTCACTTAACAAGGGGTTAAATACCCTGATGGGGAAGGGTTAGGGTAAAGTGTGAGAGAAAATAGGACATGCTTCACATAACAAGGGGAAAAGTGCCTGGGGGGAGGTGGTAAAGTGTGAAAGAAAGTGGGTCTTGCATCACCTAACAAGTGGTTAAGGACCCTGGGTGGGGAGGGGGAGGAAAGGGTGGGAGAAACTAGGCCTGGAGGAGGGGGCACAAATAGTTCAAGAAATGGTATGGCTTTGAATGATACTTTGGCTCATGAGGAGGATTATTTATCCTGGAGGGTACTTAAAAAGATGGTATGGTAAAAAATGATTATAATTATGATTGGAGGTGATTTGAGACAATGTTGCTTATAAAGCAATAAATCTGCAATATAACAATCAAACTATGATTGAGAATATCTGATTAATAGTACTAGAGCAATAAATAACACCAGGTGAAGAGACAAAAAAATTTATAATTTTATAGGGAAAGAAGGGAGAGTGTGAATGTTGAGTAAACTCTATTCAATAGATTTGACCAGAGAATTCAACAACTTTAAAAAGGGAACACAAAAGTTAATTGAAAAGGGAATAAAATACATTCCCACATGGGTTTAAAAATTTTTCATAATGTACAAGTAAGGGGGGATGGGGAAAGGGAAGAAAAGGGAAGAAGGGACTGACAAAAGGGAAAGTGAAGGTGAAAAAAGGAAAATAGACTGAAAGTTAAATTTTAAAAGAAAAGTCAAAGGGAAAAGGGAGCAAAATTTGGGTGAGGACGAATACAAGGAAACAGAAAAATTTAAAGGGGGAAAGATAACATGGAGGGAAATACAGAATTAATCATCTTAAATTTAAATGAATGGGATGGACTGTCTCATAAAACAGAAACAGATAGCATAATGGATGAAAAACCAGAATCCCATAATATGTTCTTACATTTGAAGCAGAAAGATACACACAGAGTAAAAACAAAAGACTGGAGCAAAATATACCATGCCTCAGTTGAAGTAAAAAAAAAAAAAATTCAGGGAGTGGTGATCCTGATCTCAGATAAAGCAAAACCAAAAATCAATCTCATCAAAATGGATAAGAAAGGAAACTACATTGTCTTAAAAGTCACAATTGGTAATGAAGTTATATTATTACTAAACATGTATGAATCTAGTGGTATCACATCCAAATTCCTTGAGGAAAAGTTGAGTGAGACAAAGGAGACAAAGACAGCCAAACTTTAATAATGAAAGACTTCAATCTCCCTCTCCCAGAACTAGATAAATCTAGTCATAAAATAAACAAGGAGGAAGTTAAGAAGGTGAATGAAATCTTAGAAAACTTAGACATATATAGACCTCTGGAAAAAACTTCACGGGGAATAGAAAAAATATACATTTTTCTCAGCAGTACATACCACCTATACCAATATCAATCATGTACTAGGGCACAAAAGCATTTTAATCAAGTGAAAAAAGACAGACATAATAAATACACACTTCTCAGACCATGATTCAAGAAAAATTACAAGTAATAAAAGGTCATGGAAAGATAAACCAATAATTAACTGGTAATTAAATAACTTCATCTTAAACAATGGGTGGATCAAACAGCAAATAACAGAAATAATCAATAATTATATCCAAGAAAAATGTTACTAATGAAACATTGTATCAAAATTTATCAGATTTAGGAGTGGTTAGGTGGTACAGTGGATAGAGCACCAGCCCTGGAGTCAGGAGTACCTGAGTTCAAATCCAGCCTCAGACACTTAATAATTGCTTAGCTGTGTGACCCTGGGAAAGTCACAACCCCTTTTGCTTTCAAAAATAAACAAAAAAAATTATTAGATGTAGCCAAAGCAATTTTGAGGGAAAACTTTATATCTCCAAATGCCTATTGAATAGAATAGAGAAAGAGATCAATGAATTGGGTATACAACTAAAAAAGTTAGAAAAAGAATAAATTAAAGATACCCAAATACCAAATTCTGAAAATCAAAGGAAAGATTAATAAAATTGAAAGCAAGAAAATCCATTGATATCATAAATAAAACTAAGAGTTAGTTTTATGAAAAAAGTCAATAAAATAGATAATCTTTTGGTTAATCTGATTTTAACAAAAGAAAAAAGATGACAAATGAAAAATGAAAAAGGATGAACTAACCACCAAAGAGGGGGAAATTGAAGAAGTAATTCAGAGCTACTTTGCTGAACTGTTTGCCAATAAATCAGATAATCTGAGTGAAATGGATGAATATTTACAAAAATACAAGCTGTCCAAATTAACATGAGGAAATAAATGACTTAAATAACTCCTTTTCAGAAAAAAGAAAGAAATTGAAGAAACCATCAATAAGCTCCCTAAGAAAAAGTCAGATGGATTTACAAGTGAATTTTACCAAAGATTTAAAGAACAATTAATTCCTATTCTGCATAAACTGCTTAAAAAATAGGAGAAGAAGGAGTTTTGCCAAACTCCTTTTATGACAACAACATGGTGCTGATATCTAGCCAGGAAGACCCAAAACAGACAAAGAAAATTATACACCTAATGAATATGGATGCGAAAATCTTAAATAAAATTTTAGCAATGAAACTACAGAAAGTTATTACTGGGATAACACACCATGATCAGATAGTATCTATACCAGGTAGGCAGGGATAGTTCAATAGAGGAAAATACTAACATAATTCAACATATCAATAGTAAAACCAATAGAAGTCACATAATTTTTCCAATAGATGCTGAAAAAGCCTTTGACAAAATGCTACATCCATTCCTATTAAAAACATTAGAAAGTTTAGGAATAAATGGAGTTTGTCTTAAAATAATAAATAGTATCTATCTAAACCATCAACAAATATTATATGTAATGGGAATAAACTGTTGATTCTCAGACCACAGCTCTCACAGCAAATGCTTCCGTGACTGATCTTAGGTTAGTCTGGCTCTCACCCTACCCCTGCTGGCTCTCTGCTCTCTATGCCTGGCTCACCCATGATCCCCAAAGACAGACCTTGAGGTAGATGTTCTTCTCCTAGCTTTTCTTTCTAGGTTTTCTCTATTGGATTTCTATTAAGAGGTTT